>NW_026596101.1:15313391-15319506 GCF_907164565.1 Psammomys obesus
TATCTATCTATCTATCTATCTATCTATCTATCTATCTATCTATCTATCTATCTCTTATTAGCTTGGCTAACAACTTCCCTTAAAAATGGAATAGCCAGTAACCTTGAGCCCCATTCCATTATGGCAACAATGAACTGGATCTCGGGTGATTTTATTTCTTACATACAGAGAAGGTTCTCTCACTTTGCACAGTATCCATGTAACCTATTTTTTCCAAGCTTTTTGCCAGGCTCTGGTGAGCACTCTTTTCTAGGATCCCTCTAAACTCATCAGAAAATTAAACTGTGTTTTAAAAGGTCTTTCCTGGAATACCCAAGACTATTGACTGCTCTGTTGATGCAGGAATGTTCCTTTTCAATTGTGACTTGATCCCTGACTTCATATATCACGAATAATGTGCTGAAGTTTCAAAATCATCTGAGTCAGGCATTTGTTATATATTATTCTATAATGGTCACTGTCTACTAAAGGTGCAGGCGATTAACTTTTACTTGGTGATTTCTTCAATTTTAAGGAAACATTTTTGATTTGGTCTTGATGTAGTTTAAATGCATTGTATGAACTTCCCCTTTTCTGCAAGAGTATAATTTGGTTCATAAATTGCAGATGGTGGAATCACGCTAAATGAATATCCTCATTGCTCAGAAAATTAATTCTTTTGACAGAATCATTCACTTAAAAATGGAGTGAATATTTAACTTTATATATTAAAAGGCTTGAATGAAGTATCAATGCCTTCATTTTCATATACTGCCTCCCTCAATAATTTCATACTTCATTTCTCTTTTATGGCAGTAAGGGGTATTTGAGTCATATTTGTAAGTTTCCCTTGCTAAACATTTTTCTTTCGTGCATTCTTTATTTTTTTTTATCTTCTTGATGTGGAATTTCTAGTTCCTTTCCATTTGCTGTCAAGTAAGAATGGTCATTATTAATAAATATAACATCAGTGATCCCAAACGGTGCAGGAGAAAGGTTAAGATGAAACTTAATGTTGTACTGACTAGGATTCAATCCAGAAGGCTCCATATTTTTTTTGCTCTGGGACCTCAGGCAGCCTCATGAGTACTTCTGCTGAACATCAGCTTCTTTGCACATAAGCACAGAGAATGGCAGCAACAGGCAGTTTTTCTAAAGAATACACCAGTTTTTCTAGCTGGCACAGGTACAATGGTATATACATGGATGCACTCATGCATAAGAACTAATGCTGGACTAAGAGAGAGATGATGCCACAGATTCTGTACACTTCTACTAATTCCAACAAAATACATGGACCTACACATTTTCAATTCCCCCAAATAGAATACTCCTATTTCTATCAGCTGCTGCCTATGTCTTGTTCTTAGCGACTGCTATAAACTCTCCCTAATGTATTCCAAACCCATTGCTCTGCTCTTCTCTTTGCCTCTGATCATCTTTAATGGCCTTTCACCTTTATTTTCTGCATTTGTCCTTCTATTTAACTGTAGAGTATCATCCCCAGCTCACCATTACCATAATTTTCTAGTTCAAACAGTAACTTCAACAGTGGTCCTTTTACCAAATGGTAACATCTTAACTTTGGAAAGTAATTTTGTATTTTGTGTCCTTTTTGTATTCTTTAATAGTTTCTATTCATAGGGGGATAATGAGAAGATGATTGAGACTTACTTGACTTAAGTTTTGCTAAACACACACACACACACACACACACACACACACACACACCCCACATTTGAATTATACAGGATCCAAAGAAGCAAGGCTTGGCATACTCCTGGACATTATTTATGTTGAGACAAGTCTCAGTGATACAAAAGGCTTCTATAAAAGAACCAAACCTTAAAGCAGGACCCCCTTGGAATGAGACAGGATATATGCTGAGGAAGTTGGATGAAGTAGCAAAGAAAGCTCTTGGCAGGAATGGTGAAAGATATGAGGGCCATCAGGGTGCTTATTGATTCTTTTCACACACACACACACACACACACACACACACACACACACACACACTGCCCCTGTTCACTGTCTAATCACCAGGTAAACAGTCATTAAGAGTCAGAAAACATTTTCTAAAAAGTCCCATAAGGTAAAGGTTTTCGTTCACTGCTCCAATATTATAGATAGTTCAGTCTGCCACACGAAAACCACACTACCAATAGAAAGCACGGAGCAAATGGGCATGGCTGCATTCCAACACAACTTTACCTACTGGAAAGCACGCTGGAATGGGGCTACACTACTCGAGAGTAGAACCTTTATAAACAAGATGTAGACCTGTAAGGACAAGGCTGCCTCTTCTTTTCTACACTTTCAACTGTCAGTATAATTCAGACATGCTTTAGATATTTAATAAAGATGTATTATTCATAAAGAGCGAAGATATTTGTAGCATAACACATCTCATTTATAATCTATACCTGTTAATCTGCGCTGACACCTGAAATGCTTTCTTCTTGCACTGTATTTGTGTTGACATTTACCGTTTTAGAAGTGACAGTTTGCGTTCGCTCCAGTCCCGTTTATGAGTGTTCAAAAATAAGTCTTTTCATTTGAATTCTATAACTTGCCTTTGTTGATTTTAATTGCTGAGGAATCTGATAAATAAATGTTATTTTAAAAAGAAGACCACCAACTTATACACTTAATCTAAATGATTGGGACTTGCCATCTAGGATTTTTTAAAATATATTTTTACAGTTTTATTTATTCAGTGTGTGTATGTGTGTGTCCGTGTCCCTGTGTGTGTGTTTAAGTATGCATGGAGGTCAGAGGCCAACTTGGGGGAGTTGGATCTCTCCTTCCATCATATGGGTTTTGAGGTTGAATTCAGATTTTTAGCCATGACAGCAAGTACCTTTACCTACTGGACTATCTGCCAGGCTCTGGCTATGTAGATAACATAAAACTACTGGTCCCAGGGTTTGGAAAGCAGTTAGTTGTCTGGTGCTGTCTATCTTGGGTGCAGTGAGGGCAAGGAATATTTGGACTGAGCATTCAGCATTCTCAATGCACACAGTCCAAAGCTACTCTGTCCATATATTAAAATATATTCATATCCTGTGTGTGAATGAAAATGAAACTTCATATCTCCCATAGGCTCATAGAGAGTGGTACTATTAGGAGGTGTGGCCTTGTTGGAATAGGTGTGTTCTTATTGGAGGAGATGTGTCACTGGGGTTGGGCTTTGAAGTTTCAGAAGCTCAAGCTAGGCCCAGGGTCTTTCTCTTTCTGCTGCTTGTCTATCCAGTTGTAGAACTCTCAGTTCCTTCTCCAGCACCATGTCTTCCTGCCCATCACCATGCTTCCTGCCATGATGATAATGAATGAAACCTCTGAACTGTAAGCCAGTCCTGATTAACTGTTTTCCCTTATAAGAGTCTCCATGGTCATGGAGTCTCTCCACAACAATAGAAACCCTGACTAAGACACTGTGACTATGTGACTGTGCTTGAATTTCACAGAATTTTAACTGGAGTTATCTAGAAGGCACAGTTATGTGTGGTTTCTCTTATATTTTGCCTTGATTTTTTAAAATGTTAATAAAATATCATCGGAATATCTGATATGGTAGTATGAAAAATTTATCTTAAAACATTGTATGTTAAGATACAACCAAGATTTTAGTATGTTTATCCTATGTTATATGTCTATATGAGTGAGTATATACCGTGTGTGTCTTTCTGCTTCTGGGACAGCTCACTCATGATGATCCTTTCTAGGTCCCACCTTTTACCTGCAAATTTCATGATTTCCTTATTTTTCATTGCTGAGTAATACTCCATTGTATAGATGTACCACAGTTTCTGCATCCATTCTTCAGTTGAGGGGCATCTGGGCTGTTTTCAGCTTCTGGCTATTACAAATAAAGCTGCTACAAACATGGTTGAGCAAATGTCCTTATTGTGTACTTGAGCATATTTTGGATATATGCCTAGGAGTGGTATGGCTGGATCTTGAGGAAGCACTATTCCTAGTTGTCTGAGAAAGCACCAGATTGATTTCCAGAGTGGTTGTACAAGTTTACATTCCCACCAACAATGGAGGAGGGTTCCCCTTTCTCCACAACTTCTCCAGCATGTGTTGTCACTTGAGTTTTTCATCTTGGCCATTCTGATGGGTGTAAGGTGAAATCTCAGGGTTGTTTTGATTTGCATTTCCCTAATGGCTAATGAGGTTGAACATTTCTTTAAGTGTTTCTCTGTCATTCAATATTCCTCTACAGAGAATTCTCTGTTTAGCTCTGTTCCCCATTTTTTAAGTAGATTACTTGGTTTGCTGCTTTTCAGCTTCTTTAGTTCTTTATATATACTGGATATTAGGATAAACCTACTAAAATCTGTACATCAAGAAACTAATCAAGAGAGAGGACTCTGACTAAAATGCTCAGTCCCCATCCTGAAAGGCAAAGAAGATGGATATCAGAAGAAGAAGAAAACAGGAAACAGCCTAGGAACCTGCCACAGAGGGCCTCTGAAAGGCTCTGCCCTGCAGACTATCAAAGCAGACCCTGAGACTTATGGCCAACTGTTGGGCAATGTGCATGGAATCTTATGTAAGAAGTGGGAAAGAGTAAAAGCTGGAGAGGACGGGAACCCCACAAGGAGAGCAACAGAACCAGAAAATTTGAACACAGGAAACTTCTCAAAGACTCATACTCTAACCAAGGACTATACATGGAGATAACCTAGAACCCCTGCACAGATGTAGCCCATGACAGTTCAGTGTCCAAGTGGGTTACATAGTAATGGGAAGAGGGACTGCCTCTGACATAATCTGATTGGCCTGCTCTTTGATCACCTCCTCCTGAGGGGGGAGCAGCCTTACCAGGCCACAGAAGATGACAATGTAGCCACTCCTGATGAGATCTGATAGACTAAGAGCAGAAGGAAGGAGAAGAGGACCTCCCCTATCAGTGGACTTGGGGAGGGGCATGTGTGAAGAAGGGGGAGGAAGGATGGAATCGGGAGGGGAGGAGGTAGGGGCTTATGGAGGGATACAAAGTGAATAAAGTGTAATTAATAAAAAATAAAAAAAAATAAACCTCAAAAAAAAAGATACAACCAAGACTCTGGATGATGCATATTAAATGTGTTTTTGATACACTGCTGGGTCTTTCTGGACATTAGCAAAATGAACTACTGCTAAACCATTTGATCCTGAGATGATTAGACTAGCACTAGGGTCCAAGATGGGCCTCACCTGTGTATCACATGTGACGGAAGATATCTATGAATGCAGTTCTGTAACTCTGTAAACTTTCTTAAGACATGAAATTTTTTGCATATTTCTTGCATATTGATTACATGTTGTCTTCGGCTAAATTTGCAGATGAAAACTTCATGCTGCAACATAAAAAGTTTCAACACACCTGTTAGTTGTGAATATCAATAGAAGTGCTGGAACTAGAAGCCTGAGCATGATAAATATGAGGCAATAAGATGACGGACCTCTGATTTCTGTGTTAGGCTGTAAACTTGAAACTGCCAAAGAGGCATCATACAAAGCCACTCGTCCCCTCCAGAAGGACCGATACTAAATGGAGGTAGTGATATTCCTACAGGGTAAATTCAACAAAGTTTGAGTTTATGACAAACCAAAAAACTGAAATACGACCCCCTGCCATGAGAAAGTGTCAGTGTAATCAAAGTTCAATCTGCAAGTCAAGAATTTACATATTGATATTACTGAATGCAGATTATAAATTATATAGGTAAGTATAAATCTGTTAGTCAATCACTCGACAATCAATCACTCAATCATGCAACAGAAATGAGTAGGTGCTGAAAATACCATTAATAAGTATTACATGAATTACATTTTTAATATAGGAAACACAACAAACTCAATGAGTGATGTAAGAATCAGGGAATGGAAAGACAGATTCAAAGAATAAATTCTATAATTATGTGAAACAGTGATATAAAATATGAGAAAGAGAGAATGGAATGAGAAGGAAAATCTCCTTACAGAAATCATAGAAAACTACATTGGAGTAATGGTGTAGAAGGAAGAAAACTAGCTGAGATTGTGAAACTTATAGAAGGCATGAGCTCACAGTGAAGAAAGCTCTGGTCGAATATACCAAGAAAGAAAGAAAGAAAGAAAGAAAGAAAGAAAGAAAGAAAGAAAG
>NW_026596101.1:15319516-15396715 GCF_907164565.1 Psammomys obesus
AAGAAAGAAAGAAAGAAAGAAAGAAAGAAAGAAAGAAAGAAAGAAAGAAAGAAAGAAAGAGAAAGATTAGACAACTGTGTGAACAGAACACTACAGTTAAAAAAAAAAAAAGTTTTGAAAAGGAGACCAGAAAAAAAAAGGCTGATGAATTGAATGTAAATTTGACTGACAGCAGAGGCCTTTGTTGGAACAATGACAGCAAGAAGATAAAATATATCTGGTTCTGAGAAAGTGACTGCTAAGCTGGGATTGTGAACCGAGGAAAACCATCTTAAAAAAAAAAAAAAAGGAAGATGTGAATAAGAACAGAGTTTTTCTCTGGGCTAGATTAAAATTATATTTCTGCTTAAAACTAAACTGATAGTTCCATTTTAGCCTGGAGTTTTTGTTGGAAATTTTAGTTCTGTTCTATTCCTTTCTTTGCTTCCTTCCGCCTGACCCCCTCCTCCTCTCCCACCACATCACTATCTCTTTTAAGTACCTCTCTTATATAAAGCAAGTACCTAACCCTGAGCTGTGTCCCCACTCTAAGGCAAGCAACTTTATCACTAAGCTATATGTACAAGCCCAAAGTTCTTTCTTCATCAGAACAAAAACCATTATTAAATATGTTCTGAACTAAGTGTGGTTAAGAATACCCTGACAATACCCCAAACAGGAGACCCACAAAAGCGTAAATGCCCTGCAGTCTTCAATACAAAGATTTACAAATCAATTGCAATAGTTTTTAGAATTTCGATGTTTTACTGTTTTCTTATGTTGAACAATCTTTCTTCCTAAAAACAATGGAGAAGATGTGTTCATAGCCATTATTTCAAACAACATGAAAATAATTTCCTTTGTGATAAGCAAGTACTAATTTTCCTAAGGGTAACACTCTGAGAGGCAAGATATTTTTAAAGCTTTTTTTTTTCCAAAACTAATAAAAAAAAAAAAAACAATCTTGACTAAACAGTGACAAAAGGAAAAAGGCTGCCAGTAACGCCGTCTCCAACAGATGGTTTAGGAGAGTTGGAATCTAGTCCCCGCATGGTTCAGTAGCTCCTGAAATAACATGCAAGCCCATAAATATTTTTTTCAAAAAGCAAACAGACAAATCTAATGTAGTTTTAGACTTCACCCTTGAGTTCATATGGCTTCCTTTGCCACGATGTCAAAAGAGATGACCTCTCTCGGTAACAATACTGCACACTATTGCTGGGTTGAAATTTCAGCCCTTGAGTAAAGATGGAGCAACGAAAACAGCAACGCCAGAAGGTAAAGAGGGAACGTTTGTCACTTGAATCATTATCATTATTGTCTGTAGTACTTGGGGTTAAATCCAGAGCTTCACGAATGCTGGGCAAGCAATCTTCCACTGAGCTGCATTCCCTGCCAAGGCATTGCAACCCTAAAGAAGAGAAAACCAACGCATGCAACTTGGAGAGAGACTCCTACAGTCCTATCAAAATCTACACGGAAGCTTCGTGATATATTTGTTAAAACTGTGTAACGCAAACAAAAGCTTTCTTGGTTTATTGTGTTGGATTGTGATCATAAAGTAATTCTCACCAAGACGCTTTTGCACTTACGTGTAAATTCAGAACTTTTGATCTTTGTACCTGGAACAAAATGCATATATAATTTTATAAGAAAAGCAAGCCTGTTTTTTTTTTTTTTTTTAAAAAAAACAAAACCAGCAGCACTCTAATTTGTGTGCACGTGTGTTTGTGCGCGCAGGCATGCTACAGGGAGCACGTGGAAGTAAGAGGACAACAATTGAGTCATTAGTCCTACCTTGTTTGTGACTGTCTTCCCATTGCTGTGTGCTCCAGGCTACCTCATCAACTCGGCCCCTCCCACCTCCTTATGGGGTACGTTAGATTACAGGAGCTCATGCACTGCCCCCAGCTAACACATGGGCTTTAAATATTCACACTCATCTCATCAGGCTTGCACGGAAAAGCCTTTTCCTACTGAACATCTTCCCAGTCTGCAACACGTTCATTTTTCAACACAAATATACTTTAAACGATCATAATCTGTGAATTATGCCTCATTTGACTATAATAGTTGGGACTTGTCAGTCAAGCGAGGAACATGTTTTTTGTTAATCACGTCAATGAAGACTGAATCGTGTTTCCTTTCTCACTTCTAGTTTTTCAGAAATTTTCCTTGAAACATATCCAAGACACGGAAGAGGGTTAAATAATGGAAGGATAGTGAGAAAGCAAAATAATCGGGATGAACTAGAAAACTGTAGCACACATTTTGCATTTATGCAGAAAAAAAATTTAAACATAAATTCCACGCGGCAGTGATTACTATGGAGATTACTGAAATTAAAATCATATGTATACTTACAAGTTACATAATATTTTACACCATTATAATTTCTATATAGTAATATTTGAATTTGTGTGTGTGCAATAATGTTTTAAACAAGATAGTTTATGGATATTTATTTAAATGATATAGTATAATATGAATATCCTATATGTTTCACCAGATGTATTGATGTCATTTCATAGTCAATGCATATTTTCACACAAAAAATTTTGTCTGTTGCCTTTGTTCATTTGTACATATTACCAAAAAAAGGCTAAATGAAGTTTTTTTTTTTTTTTACTCTTTTGATTGATAATGACATATACATTTCTACTCAATATACTGACTGGATCTTGCTTTCTATTGTTTTTCAGAGTAAAGAAGTCCCTTGAAATGCAACAATATCATAAGACACAGCCTTACAAGTACATAATACATTCTATACAGACAGTACCTACAGACATTTCACGTGGGGCTATAGTACGGAGATCGAATTAAATGATCACACTCCCAGGGAATTTTTCTTGGACTGGACATTTGGGTGTTAGGAACAGGAGGCTGCAGAGTCCATGTAGAGCATGTTAGATGTACAGGTATTAGTTTTTAGGAGGGCTAAATATCTGCTTCCTGGATCTTCATCAAGTTTGACGATGGCCAAGACTCAACAGATAAATAAATAAGCTGAAAATAACCCAGAAAAGTTAAACGGCACACAACTCAAGGAGAGCAAGGTGAGATGTGAAACAAGCAAATGAGTGTGCAAGAGATGACTATCATGGGTGGAAGTGTGGAGCTCACTTCCTTGTTCTTCACTGAGGTCGTGAGGTAGGTGAAGGTGCAGTCACAAGCTGTCCGTTCACTGTGATGTGAACTTCGGTACACAGCAGCTAATGCGTCCCAGGGCACTGATTACCTCTCAGCAGAAATGAGGCAAGTGTTTTATGCTCCAGTGGAAGACATTTTTGCCAGGCACGTGTTCTTGGTGATATCCTACCCAAACATTACTTTAAAAGCCTGTTGCAATCTGTGGCATTTGTTATTCAAAAAATGCACAACTGTGGTATTTATTATCAATAGGTTACAAAAGGGACCTTGAAATATTCTGTGACCTATCAGTCAGCTGTGTGGTTCTGAACCTCCTAGAAGTGGTTCCTTAAGTTCAGACATGGCACGTGTAAAAACGAAATAGATCTATGATACAGAACTTTTAAAAACGCATCCTTGATAGTGGAAAGATTTCTAAATTTGGCATCAGGATAGCTTCCTTCTATCCTGGAGTAAGTTCTCGACATTTTCTATGTTTTGATTTCTTATCTGTAAAATTGGAAATAGAAAATTGGGAAAATATGTACAAAACTGCCTTAAGAAATGTAAGTGAATATAAAAGTAAAAGTTATTACTTTAAGCCCTATTGCTATTAAGAAATTATTTTTAAAATATGATTTAAATATTATTTAAATATTCATTTTCACTAATATGCAATTACTGCAAAACTCTCTAGTTACTGCTCAAGACATTTTTCTCATTTTCGTGAATTTGATTTTTGAACCTTATCACTGAGAAATAGGATAATTTTTATTTGATTAGTTGAATATGTTTCAGTTAAAGGGAATTTAAAAGAGAATGAAAACCTGTCATCAGACATTTTCGCTTTCCATTAATAAATTCTGTTTCTCATAAATGATGGAAACTTAATCTTTACACTTGAAGTTCTCACAACCAGGGCTTCAACACAGTTGGTGCCTGGCTAGGGCTCCTTTTGTGGCTCGCAAGTGACCCCCTGCTGGTTTTTCACATTGTGGAAAGGCAAACTGTTCTTGAGGTGCTGGCATTCACACAGCTGTTTGTTTGAGAGCTGGCTGTGCTCTCCTAGGGCTCAGGAAGGTAGCTTACTAGCAAGTATTCCACTCCTGAGACAGGGAATCTGAATATGCTAGATGTGTATCAGAAATTAACTCACATTGTTCAACTTGTTGAAGATAGAGCGATATTCTATCTCTGTGAATACTGCGGTTCTGAGGAGGAGATAAACACAGAATAATTGGGACCTCAGGTAAAACACAGTAGAATACTAGCGGAGGACACAATAGTCACTTAAACAAGTGGGCAATGGGTTTGTTTATGGTTTTACTCTAGACAAAGTGTCATCTTGCTGTGCACTTACTCCCTGTGTAGTTCAGCATCCATAGCTTCCTTGTGTTTCGGTAGATGGAAAGATTAGGGTAGGGTATTCAGAGAAGAAATTTTGGTTGAGACATGAATAGACATGCAAACAACCTCAACTTCCCATCACTCCCTGAACATATTTCATGGCAACTAACTACAATCAATTTTGTCATACTTTGTTGGGACGAGGTAGTGGAAATGGATCACTCTCTACTTGTCCGTATATTGTAAGGATTTTAGTATTGAATCCACTGAGACATGAAAATCATGTTTTTCTGATGCACTAAATAGTGTTTGTCAATAGCAATTCTTTCTGGTCAAAGAAAGTAAATGCTTAAGAAGATGTAATGTTTTCTCCCAATTTTATTTTACATGAGCATTGATTTATGGACATTCCTTTTTATAGCTCTTTGTGCATTAAAAGAAATATTAATTGCCTTTTGGTATGTAAATAAGAATATCTACTGATTAAAGCATCTGTGTCCATTGCAAATATAAACAACCAAAACAGCATGAGCAAAGATTAAACAATATTCCATGAGAGTAAAAATTACTCTATTTCTTCTCATGTTATGACATTAGGAAAGAAAAAAATGTTTTGATTTAAAAATCTGTCAGCTATCATGTAATTTAATATGTAGTGACATATACTACTAAAAGGTATATATTAACATTAAAGACCCAAACTCCCATGATTAATATTATGGTGATGACAGAGGAGAGTGCCTAATTTTAATCCACTGTTTATCTATGGGGTAATTTATAGATCACTCGACATGTTTTAATAGTAGACATAGAAAGATATCCTCTAATACACACTTGCTTTCAAGATCTGACATTTGCAATTAGAAATACAAAGAAATACAGAGTGTTGCCTTCACTGGATATGTATACAAATAGCTAGTCATTCCATGCACACTTTATAAAAGTGATCTATTAATAACAAAACTGCTCCAAAGACCCGTGGTCTCTTAATATTCTAGTTGAATATCAAGGGTTGACTCAAAATGAGGGCAGAAACACAAAGAGTGGTCAACACATTGATTGGCCTGCCAAATATAGTTTTACCATCATAAATCTCAGGCTGACAACCACACAAAGCTCTCTTCACCCAAACACTGCCAAGAAAGGGTGTTTATTCACTGATTGGCTGATAGTTTCCATGACAACTGATGCCACAATTAGACAAGTACAATCCCACTTTCAAACATGCACATGATTCATTAATCCAGCAGGACTTTGTTGATGATATATTATGAGAGAAATATTTAATGCCACCCAGAGACAATATATTTGCTTCTTATCTAGGGTAAAACAAAATGTAAGAGTGATGGGGATAGCCATTTAATTAGACTAAAGTAAGTTTGATGAGCAACTCTATGAATTTAAGTGTTTTAATAATTTCATAGGTATCTTTTGTAAAGTCACTGGCTATTGAGTTAATCTTTGAGTCCTTTTCCTACAGGACCTTTTTAAAAAGGTGAGAAAAAATGTGAGTCCAATTTTCTACAAACTAAACAAGATAACAACAAATATTTCTTTGACACTTGAGAGAAAACAATTTTTCTGAATGCTGAGTGATTATTAAATTGAAAAGATACCCATCTGCAGAGACCCTAGTGCAAATTGCAAAGGAGTCATTTCTTATCGTTGGCCTACATGGGAAACACATTTCTGACTGCGTAGATCCCGGATTCAGGTGTTAACGAGGTAGAGCACAATAAGGAGTCTAGAATGAAAGAACTGTATCTATCAACTTCTACTCAATTGCAATGTTCTAGTCTTACCAACCAAACAGATGAAATTCTGACATTTCTAACCCATTGTTCTTTATGAAGTTCAAAAGGTTACTCAAAAATGATGGTTAGCGATTGAAACGCTTGCATGCTTGTTTACTCATATTTTAAGGAACATAATGTAAAAAAGGGTCTGGGAGACCAGACGCCTAATTGTAATTAGTATTTACATCAGTGATGTGGGTTAGGAGGAGCGTGTGAAAATGTTTTTATTTATGTATGATTTGCTACTTAACTTAATTACAGTGATACGCAGCTTTTAAGCATAAAAGTTTATGAAACACTGAAAAACAATGATGATGAAACTTTACAAGTCAGGACATCAAAGTCGTCTGTCACTTCCCATAAGCTCCTATGACAGGTGTGTCGCATACACATGTGCACTGGCGTGTGCGCGTGTGCGCAGGCAGAACGGGAAAAGTAGAAGAATGAACACCAAGAACCTAAAAGCCTGTTCTCTGTACACGGTAGTAGCGGGACTATTGACTTTTTTTATTTTGTTTTCTTCTTTATGTTTATTTGTATTGTCTAAAAATAATGTAAACATTATATAAGATATAATTCTTTTGCTAAAACAGAGACATTTTGTTACGATCAATAAAACGAGGGGGCAGGAAAGGAAGGAAGGGAAGGGAAGGGAAGGGGTAATGGATACTGAGTTACAGTCAGACAAGGGGAAGAGGCTCTGGGTGCTACTGCAGGGGGTGAATAATGGTGACGCAATGCACTCTGTGCATCCCCCAAACGCTAGAAGGAGGCCCCCTAGAGGACTTAGCGGGTACGAGCGCTTTCCATCCAATCTGACAGTCTCAGTTTGATCCCTGAAATTCACCCCGTGGAAAGTAGTTCTCTAGAGTCATGGTTCTCTAGGGCAGGGTTTCTCATCCTGTGGGTTGTGAACCCTTTGGAGCTGGCATATCAGATATTTACATTACGATTAATAACAGTAGCAAAATCACAGTTATGCAGTAGCAATGGAATAATTTTACGGTTGGGGGTCGCCACAATGTGAGTTAACGTATTTAAAGGCCTCAGCATTCAGGAAGGTTGAAAACTACTGCTCTAGCAGTACAGAACTGAGCGAATGAGTCAATATATATTAACAGGAGGGTAATTAGAGGGGCTTATAGGCTATGGTTCTTGTGGTCCAGCAATGGCTGTCTCTCAACAGAAAGGCAAAACTCCAGTAGTTGTTCAGTTCCCTAAGCCTGGATGTCTCAGCTGGTCTTTGGGCTATGTTGGTATCCTGGAGAAGTATGTTCTAAAACCAGCAAAGGACTACCTCAGCAGCATTTCTGGAAGGAAAAAGATTCCGGACCTACCCATCACATTCCCCTCTCCCCCGAGAATCTGGCAAATAGTTCCATCTTAGCCCAAGATTCAGATTCTGTTGTTTGAGCCACAATTATAACTGCTAACATTGCTCCCTCCAGTCTTTTGGTCTTGCTGACAGCATGTCACCACAGCACCAGCTACCATTCATTGGTTTATAAAAAAAACATGATGGCGCTATAAAAATTTTTGTAAGCAAGAAGGGATAGAGTTTATTGGGGAGGCTGGCTAGATGGCTTAATAGGTAAAGATATAATAAGTAAAGAAATTAATAGGCAGAGAAAGAGCTTGTTGCTAAGCCTGATGGCTTGAGTTCAATTCCCAGAACCCACATGTGGAAGGAGAGAAGCAATTTTCCTAAGTTGCTTTCTGACTATACACATATGTGTACATGCACAGACACACACGAGTCCATGCATGTGCACACACACACACAGACACATACACATAGTCGACAAATAATTATAATAGAAAATATATAATGGAAAAATATAATGTAAATATAACTTACATTTACATAAATATAATAGAAATATAATTTTTAGGGATGTCTTCTTTTGCAATTTGCATGATTTGTCTTTAATGGGATGACTTTTGAGAACAGATTTGAATCCACATTTTTCATTAGGTTGTAGAGTCAAAACAGAGATTTTAATGATCTTCCCCTGTCTTGGTTTGAGTTTCTATTGCTGGAAAGAGACACCATGACCATGACAACTCTCATAGACGAAAGCGTTTATTTGGGACTGGCTTACACTTCAGAGGTTTAGTCCATTATCGTCATGGCAAGCAACATGGCGGCACACAGGCAGACCTGGTGCTGGAGAGAGGTAGCTGAGAGTTCTACGTCTGGATCAGCAAGCAGCAGGAAGAGAAAAGAGCAACTGATCTTGCTTGGGCTTCTGAAACCTTAAAGCCCAACCCCAGTGACATACTTCCTTCAATAAATCCACTCCCTATGAGTCTGTGGAGGCCATTTTCGTTCATACTACCACACTCCCACTATCAGCAGTATAGAAGCAGATTTTTCTTTTCAGCCAGCGAACAGTTTCATCCACAATGCAGAAGAAACAACTTTTTTCCTCTGAATATACCCCCAAAGTTGTACTTAACTGCCTCCTAGAGTCTTGTAGCATTTTCTG
Source organism: Psammomys obesus (assembly GCF_907164565.1). Classification (NCBI taxonomy): domain Eukaryota; kingdom Metazoa; phylum Chordata; class Mammalia; order Rodentia; family Muridae; genus Psammomys; species Psammomys obesus. The sequence continues at coordinate 15,328,260 of NW_026596101.1, forward strand.
TAAAATCTCGCCAGTCCTCTGCAAACCTAACCACGTCAGTCTGTCAGCTTATACTGCAGCACACAGTGCTGGAAGTTGACAACTGTCAGAAGCAACCTTAGAGAAACAGACCTGGCGCTAATAGTTCCTGTTCTTTCTCTAAACATTTCTTCAGAGTTGGAGATTCTTACTCATCACTTCAGGCAGGGCGGAGGCCTTTCTCCTGATGTCAGTCCTTCTTAAAGTGAGAGTATTGAGTACTGGCCACAACTTTACCTTACCCCAGTTTTCCTTTTTGGACCTTCCTTTACAAACCCCGATGAGAGCAACAAAACGGACTATACAAAACAGAAGAAGCCTCCTCTGGGCTCCTCACTGTTTTTCTTTCGGCCTCCCTTGTCTCGTTTTTAAATAAGAAAATAGCACCTGTCTTTTTCCAACTTTGAAAAAAATGATGGGAAGACTCCAGTCAGGTAATTGTGCATGTGAGAGCATTCTCATTCTGTAAACTACTGTCTGCGAGGCCACCCTTGCCAGGAGCAATTTAGTGATTCACAGGAAAGCAACTGCTTAAGTGGAGTAGCAGTCATCCTGGTCAGGTATGAAAAGGGTGTGCTGTCAGCCAAAGAGGCAACACTTTCCAAACCTATGCAAAGCTTTGGAAAATCAGGGCACTCCTTGCCGGATGAGAGTGGGTTAAAACTGGGTCTCAACAACTGTAGCTAAGATAGTGATACTGGCTTTATCAAAACACTCGACAATATGCTGTTTGAAGATTCTTTCTCTTCCCCAATTATTTTATTCTCCAAGGATCACTATGAATGCTTTATAACATGAGTATTTATGACAGAAAAAAAGGAAAAAAAAAAAAAGAACGAAACTAACTGAAGGGCCAACATAGGAAAATGGTATAGGTGATATAGTTAAATTTTATGATGTTGACACATTAAACAGTCTCATAAATTATGTGTTTAGAAATTTTCAGTGATCTGGGGAAATGGGTTCACAGTACTCTGTCGATCATTTACACATATGTAGATGTGTACATGCAAGTACACATTCTTTACATGTGTCACGAGAAATAATCTTATGTGGACTCTGCGCATCTAAACATATGAAGGGAAGTTGTTTCCTTTGCTCTGCTTTACTGTTTGTTTTGGTTTGGTTTTGGATTTTCTAGCAGCGCTAGCTATTTTCTTTTGTCATCAGAACTTTAGAAATGGTTATCAGGATAATGCCATAATGCAATCAGGGTATGTCTTAAATATGTGGCTTCCTTCGGAAGAGCAAATGACAGTTCAAGGTCTTTTTACTGTGATACTTACTTCCAAGGACCGGCCTGCATACAGTTGGCTCCGCCCTGACTGTCCAGGGTCGGCACAGCACTCTACAATGTATTTCTCACCAGGCAGTCTTTAACAGTGCATCTGGAAGAGTTCCTAGTGGCTCCATCTTTGCATCTCATTTACATGACAGAGGGCACAATCTCCCAGCAAGCTATTCTCTGAAGTCCTCTGCTTGCTATCCTAGCTCCCCAAGGGAAGACATTTACCTCAGAGACATGGGGTGGGTTTCCCAGATAACACCACTGTAGTTCACTCGCTTGATGAAAGTTGTCCCTTTTATTTTCACTTTATCATTCCTCAAGGGAGAAACCTCTCTGCTGGCTACAACTGACATGACATTCTCGGCAAAGGAAAAAGAGAAAGACAGTGAAAGAAAAGTGGCCCAGAGAAGCTCTTTTATCTAGTTGTGACATATGTAAACTAAGACTGAAGAATAAACGCTTCATGGCTTCATTGTTCCACATTCACACAGTTTTATGACATTCAGTCCTTAGTATTTTACCTTTCTACTTCAAGTTTAAAGCAGAGCAGAAACGTGTTATCACTTCTTCTAAAAATATAAAGATCACATTGAAAATATTTTATGCCCTATTTCATAGAAAAGACACATTTTTTTAAAAAAGTAGCAAATTTATTACACCAAAAATCTTTAAGAACTATCCTTAGCCTACACCATTCAATAGTGTGATAATTTTAAGAAATCTATTAAAAATTGCAATCTCATGTTGGGTTTTTCTAGTCAGTCTTGCAGACATCACCACAGGGGGAATTGGAGCTGTTGTAACTGGACCACCAGAGTGTGTACATGTCTGTGTGTGAACGTCTGTGAGTATACATATATGCATGTGTGTACGCTGTATGTGTATGTGTGCGTGTGCGTGCGTGCTTGTGTGTGCTTTGAGATAGGGTGGTGTTACATAGTTCAGGCTTCAACTTTGCCATCTTTCTTCCTCAGTTTCCTGAGTGAGTCCTGGGGCTCAAACATTTCCATAGCACTTTTTGACAACTAACGAAGCCATGGCCCTGAAAGGGGAGCTTGAGTTCTTCAGCTCTTAGGTAGTGAGAGCTGAAAAAGAGATCCGCTCAGGCTTCAGCAGCAAAGCGGAGTGGCCATGTTTAAATTTGGGGTGGACAATGGCAGACTATTAGAAACGAGGCTCAAGGAAGAAATACCCACAGGAAAACACAGTGAGGACCATAAGAAGTGAGAACGACGGAAAAGAGAAGAAAAAAATAACACAAATGGGGAGGCCCCCGAGCCCAAGAATAATCACTCATTTGATTTCAGTCTTAATCAAAATAGGAGAGACGAAAATGGTTCGACTCTGACGTATCTAAATGATGGCTGAAATAAATACGCAGCCGAAGGGGTGATAGGCAGTGAGAAATTATGTTCGTTTTCTGAGTGAACTGAAAATGTAACAAAAAGCCGGTCATGCACCACTGCACTAAATTTTGTTCCAAATGTTTAGAGGAAAGGTGCAGCGAGCTGTGAGCCAATGCTTGGAACTTCCGACCTAAGGATAGAAAAGACGCTCTGAATATCACTTAAGTCATTATATGTGAGACACCTGCTATCAAAGAGCGCACAGAGTGCGCAGCTGCATGATAAAAGCCAGCTGTGGCACAGAGCACGCTGGATGACTGTCTGGGAAATGACTGTAAACACGCTCAACTATAGGGGACACAAGTACATTACATCTAAAGTGTTCCAAGAAAAGCAGCTACTCTATCTACATGTGTCCGTCTGAGTTTTGTTTTTGTTTTTTTTTTTTTTCCAGGCATGTATTACATTACACCAGCAGGATTTATTAGTTCAGTGGCATGCTTTTCTTACATTTCTCTGCTAGGATGAGTCATAAAATTACTGAATCTTAAGCAGTGGTGTGTAATACAGCCCTACACATCTGAGATTTAATGAAATCTGATTTTATACAGTTCAAAGCAAACTTTAGGAAGTCCACATGACTCCAAATTTCTGGCAACTGTTGTTCACAGAAGACAACCTGGCGGTTGGGATCAAAGTGTAGCTGAAGACTCCCTTACCAGTTGGCTAACTGTGAACACCTACGGCCAATGTCTCTATGTTGGGAAGCAGCTGAATTGTTTTACTTTTTGTCTGAACAGCTGAGATCTCAGACATCAGAAAAGGAAATCTTGGGAAGATGGCTCAGCAGCTGAAAGTGCTCGTCCAGAAGCCAGGTGACCTGCATTTGGTTCCTGGAACTCATAGAAACCTTGTGGTGGCACGCAAATGGAATCCCGGCGATTGTTCAGAAAGGCTGGAGGCAATGGTAAGCAAGCACGTCAGGGGCTTATGTGCTAGCTAGCCTCAAGAGCTCAGCACACCCAAAGCAAGAGACCATGCCTTACCATTGTAGAAGGTGGGAACTGACACCCAAAAGTTGTCCTCTGGCTCCGCAGCACACCATGGAATATGGCGCACACGCATACACACATACCGTTTCTTTTAATAATGAAACTTTGAAGTTAGTCCTGCACGACTTCAGGAGCATAAAATGGGACACTTGCAAACTCGTATTTCTAACAGCGGCGCAGCCCAAATTGTTGATGACTAAATTCTCCTGACATAACATCGCTCCAGAAAGTGAAATAGTTCTTTACTGCAGATGAGAGGCATAATGTGCTCCACGTTTCTAACTGCCTCACACATCTGGATGGTTCCATTCAGTGCCGGATGACGCATCTAGAACGTCTAGAGTCTATAACAGCATTAGGTGAAATTAGGAATAATTCCTGGGAAATTCTTAATGAATGATTTCTTCCTCTCCGCATATGCGCCATTATAGCCAAAACCCTGAAGAAATTTCTAATAAACTATTTTATACTCCCTTTTCTTCATCACTAAAGACCATAGGCATGTCAGCCATACCAGGAGAATGCCATACACACTTGCAATCAATCAGGTATGTGGTACAGAGTTTCACAACAGCCAATGTTAACATGCAAAACACTCAGATCCAGCAATGTGATGTATTTTTTTATTCTATAGACCATGAAATTATAGAATTTCCCATAGTTCTGACATGTCATCTCTCCTCTTAAATCATTATAATCACCAGACCCATCTCATGCCTCGATCTCTAAATGATAATGGAAGCAGAATCACTGCATAATCAAGGAAGCTCTCAAGATTCATTTTCAGAAAAATATGATGCTCAGCCACACTAAGAAGAATTCTTCATTAATTAACAGTGTCACTGATGGGAGTATGTTAGCCACCACCAAGCTTCTGAAAATCTTACTTTATGGCACCATAAAAATCAGAATCTGTGGAAAGTACTCTATGAAAAAATAGTCATAGTATAGTCAAATAGGAACAATGGCCTGAACAGATTTTTTTTTTTTAATTCTCCATTCTGCTTGTTCCCAGGAATGGCTTGTACTCCTGTGAACTGAATGCATGGTCTGAATTTCATCCCACCAGGCTTCCACTCCATAGAATGGCTTTCGAGAGGAACCCCTCTATCAGATGCCACAGGATGTATATTAGATAAACATTGCCCACTGTTTTCCCTGAACTTCTCAGATGACCTTCACAGTGCAGACTATCTGATCAACTCTCTGCCCAGATAGAGCTTCCCCGTCATCTAAACAACTTCTTACATGATTTGCATGTCTCCATTGACTTACCCAGTAAGGATGAGACTTACATTGGTAGAGGAATAGTGCCTGGTCACATAGCATATGTTGGATTGATTTTTAATATTTCAAATGTTTTATGTATATAATATGAGAGTGTATACAAAGACACGTACATAAAGTACATCTCCTGTTATAAGTCTTTTACCTTATCGCATAATCTGCACTTTGTAGACACCATTCTCAATCACTGATATGAGTCTGACTAACACACATAGACACACACACACACACATACACACACACACACACACACACACAGAGAGAGAGAGAGAGAGAGAGAGAGAGCTCTTTCTGTATCTCCAGATCATAACAAAGGGCTGTCTTTCAGAGTCAGTGTATAGGAACCTGCTTCCTTCATCATGAGCTTCAATATGTTCTTCCTTATAACCTATCCAATGCTACAGATGTTTAGCTAAGTTCTTCCCAATGATGCGCTAACAGGTGGAATGCTAATAAACAGACGACGCTGGTACGTTGCACACATTACCTTCATTCCCATTCCACCAACATCCACATATGTCTTCTTGATAAGTTTGTATGTTCATTCCCATATGACAAAACTTCCTCCTGGCTGTCCAGGGACAGTGTCATTTATGGTGGGAGAAACTTGACTTTGGCATCAAATGCATTTGTGTCTGTGTAATGACTCTGATACTTAACCCACTTCGTCAAAGCTTCTTCGGTCACCACATACCAGGTTCCTTGCTGTAGGAGGGAGAATGGAATGTGTGCGACAGGTTAAATGCCGTACCTGGCATGCAGAAATGCTCTACACTGAGAGGTTGGCATGCTTGAGGCAAGTTTCTCTTCAAATGGGCTAGTTAGGCAACCGTATGAAGCCATGGTAAGCCAAACCCAGAAGACAACAATTAAAAAAAACAAAACAAAACAAAAAACAAAAAACAAAACAAAAAAAAACCAAACAAACAACACACCCTATCGGCCAGCCAAAGGCATGAAGGGGCAATATACAATCAAATGCCTCCACAGACAGTGTCCTGAGCTAAGCTGAGAATGAAATGGCTATTATTATAAAGGAGTGTGTTTTATATGTTCTCAGCTACATTGATTTGCTTTTATCTTAATTTATAGTCCAGAAAAATGATAGTCATTGAAGATTTGAATTCATGTCTGCCTAACATCAAAGCTACTGTTTTTAATTAAATTGTTACTTACCTGATTTCTAATTTGACAGCCTTCAAAAGGAAAATCCTTTGTAGGGGGTGGGGGGGAAAGTGGAAAAATTAACTCTGAAAGAAATGTGAGGTGATTATTGAACAGTTTTACGAGCTGGTCCACACAACACAATTTCTTCACTTGGTTATCACACAGTAAACAGTTTCCTATTAAAGACAGCATTGCCTTTATAGTTGCATTTATTCTTTAATACACATTTATAAACAGTGCACTATGTGGCAAGACTCATTCCATATCCAAGAGGCAAATCCCAAGGCTATAGATTAGAACCTGCAAAATGTCAGCACAACTGGGGTTTTGGACAACGGTGTTATTTATTGGAAGGGTCACGCCCTGTGCATACTGGAAGTTGAAGAGTCCCCTTTGGACTAGATGAGAAAAACAACATTGTCTCCATCTATTTCCCAATAGTCCCCTAAGGGCCAAAACCATCCCTGGTTCAAAACGCCGCTCTAACTTATCCCGAGTCAATCTCTACATGTGTGTAAAAGGCTGGTGATGACTTCACTTTCCATACCTCACTTGGATGCATCTTGTCACAGAGAGAGAGCATTGCATCCAGTCCATGACCGTTTTTCAACTCAAATGGTACTTGGGTTTTAGAGTCATTTCTTTATTCTTAGGTCAAATTGGGGCTTGAATTACAACCTCAAAGCACGTATGTTAGGTAACACACGCAAAGCCCATGGGAATCTCTGAAGTAAGAGAAAGAAAGTTTCTTAATCCACGGCTGTGCTGCAACCCACACTGGTGAGCTAATTTACCTGCTTGTGCTTTAAACATATTAACTATATGCACAAGGATGTGGGGGCAGAGTAGCCCCTCTCCCACTGCACATCTGTACAAAAGTGAAGAAGCAAATTCAACAGTTCTGCAAATATAAACCCACTTTATCAGGATAAATTTTCTTGACCATATGCTGGAAGGCATTGACTGGTGCCTGCTTGCTGGCATTGCTTAAACGACTTCAAATTTAAGGCAATTTTGTGGCCTCTTCAATGCCATTCTTGGATCTATATTCCTGAAAGTTTGTCATTTCACTCCCTCAGTTGGAGGCCAGTGTTCAGAACTCCTCACTCCTGTTATAGGTCACACTTAAATACCTTTTTTCTTGTCATGATCTGACAAGTAGAGTGTGACCAAGACGGAATAACAAAAGCCAAAAAAAAAAAACCCCAAAACAAACAACAACAACAACAACAAAAAACCACAACAAAACAAAACAAAACAAAAAACACCAACTTTTTCTTTAAACTGGGACAAAGGATAAATGCATTCTTCCTTGCTGGCGAGGTGGACACATCCCTGGTTGTGTTTTAATCAGCAGCTGAACAGTCAGAAAACGCCACACCCAGAGCATAGGATTCCCAGTCCATACACTCAGTAAGAACTCCTACCCGGAAATTAGAGAAGACATGTACCAAGGCACCACCACCTAAGAGTGGCTTCCCTGCCTCACTGCATTAGGGAGGTGCCAATCGGTAAATGATGACTCACGAGGCTCCAGTTCACTGTGTGCATGCAGCAGTGTTCCTGAAGTGGACTACTTTATACACTCAGTAAAACAGCCACAGCCACAAATGCTCTGTCTCTTTCCCTTCTTCATCCTCTTTTAAGATCTGCCGAGTGGTCGATTTAGGTTTTTGACACTTTGTTGTAGCAACTAGGACGGGCCAAGAGTTGTGGTGATTGAAAGGTCAGCTTCAATCTACACGTCTTTACTGTACTCACACAGGCAAGGGTGAAGAGAATAGGAAATAGGAAGCAGCCTGGTAGGACACCAAAGCAGCTGTTCTGAAAATGTCCCTGCTGGAGGCCTAAAATGCCAAGATAGCTCTTATTTATTGTTTCTTTCATATCTCCTAAATGAGATCCTCTACCTGGAGGCTGACTGTGACTATGTGACCCAAGCAAGATATGGCACATGGACACTTCATGGTTAAGCCAACTGGACTAACCAGAAGAACATCTCTTCTCTCTTTTTAAAACCTCACTTCATTTTTCACCTTAAGCTCATATCTATAATAAACAAGTCTCTAAAACTCACCTTCAGTTCATAAGGCAAGAACCAGAAAGCCATCACTGAAGAAAGAAATTGAAAAAGAGATCAGAAGATGGAAAGATGTACCATGTTCATAGATCATTAAAATCAACATAGTAAAAATGGCCAACTTAGCAAAAGCAATCTACAGATTCAATGCAGTCACCATCAAAATACCAACACAATTCTTTACAGAGCTTGAAAGAACAATTTTCAACTTTATATGGAAAAACAAAAAACTCAGAATACTTGAGTTAGTCATCTTACCCATTCTGACGGGTGTAAGGTGAAATCTCAGAGTTGTTTTGATTTGCATTTCCATGATGACTAAGGGTGTTGAACATTTCTTTAAGTGTTTCTCTGTCATTCGCTATTCCTCTATTGAGAATTCTCTGTTTAGCTCTGTACCCCATTTTTTAAGTGGATTACTTAATTTGTTGCTGTTTAACTTCTTAAGTTCTTTATATATACTGGATATTAACCATCTGACAGATATGGGGTTGGTGAAGATCCTTTCCCAATCTGTAGGCAGTCGTTTTGTTTTGATGACAGTGTTCTTTGCTTTACAGAAGCTTTTCAGTTTCATGAGGTCCCATTTATTGATTGTTGCTCTTAGAGCCAGTGCTGTTGGTGTTCTGTTCAGGAAGTTGTCTCCCATGCCAATGAGTTCAAGGCTCTTCCCTACTTTTTCTTCTAACAGGATTAGTGTGTCTGGTTTTATATTGAGGTCTTTGATCCACATGGACTTTATTTTGTGCAGGGTATTAAGTATGGATCTATTTGCATTTTTCTATATGTAGACATCCAGTTAGACCCAGCACCATTTATTGAAGATGATGTCTTTTTTCCATTGTATGGTTTTGGCATCTTTGTCAAAAATCAGGTGTCCATAAGTATGTGGGTTTATTTCATGGTCTTCTATTCAATTCCACTGATCCACCACTCTGTTTCTACGCCAGTACCAAACAGTTTTTATTACTATTGCTCTATAGTACAGCTTGAGATCAGGGATAGAGATACCTCCAGAAGATCTTTATTGTAGAGGATTGTTTCAGCAATTCTGGGTGGGAATGTAAAGTTATACAACCACTTTGGAAATCAAAATCTGGTGCTTTCTCAGACAATTAGGAATAGCACTTCCTCACAATCTAGCTATACCACTCCTAGGCATATATCCAAAATATGCTGAAGTATACAACAAGGACATCTGCTCAGCCATGTTTGTAGCAGCCTTATTTGTAATAGCCAGAAGCTAGAAACAGCCCAGATGCCCCTCAGTTGAGGAATGAATATAGAAATTGTGGTATATCTATACAATGGAATATTACTCAGAGATAAAAACAAGGGAATCATGAAATTTGCAGGTAAATGGTGGGAATTGGAAAAGATCATTGTGAGTGAGGTATCCCAGAAGCAGAAAGATGCATGAGGTATATACTCACTCATAAGTGAATACTAGACATATAATATAGGATAAACATAGGATAAACATACTGAAATATGTACACATATGGAAGCTAATAAGGAAGGAGGACTGTGGCTAATCCTCCTTAGCCAATCCCCATTGGCTCAATCCCCATTCAGAAAGGCAAAGAGGATGGACATCCGAGGAAGAAGAAAACAGGGAACAGGACAGGAGCTTACCACAGAGGGCCTCTGAAAGGCTCTACCTTGCAGGGTATGGAGGCAGATGCTGAGACTCATAGCCAAACTTTGGGCAGAGTGCAGGGAATCTTATGAAAGAAGTGGGAGATATTAAGACCTGGAGAGAACAGGAGCTCCACAAGGACAGCAACAGATCCAAAAAGTCTGGCACAGGGATCTTTTCTGAAACTGATATTCCAGCCAAGGACCACTCATAGAGATGGCCTGAAACCCCTGCGCAGAGGTAGCCTACAGCAGTTCAGTATCCAAGTGGCCTCCATAGTAATGGGGACAGGGACTGTCTCTGACAGGAACTGATTAGCCTGCTCTTTGATCTCCTTCCCCTGAGGGGGAAGAAGCCTTACCAGGCCACAGAAGAAGACAATGCAGCCACTCTTGATGAGAGCTGATAGACTGGATCAGAGGGAAGGAGAGGAGGACCTCCCCTATCAGTGGACGGGGAGAGGGAAACAGGTGGGGAAGAGGGAGGGTGGGACTGGAAGGGAAGCAGCGAGGGAGGTACAGGGGGGGATACAAAGTGAATAAACTGTAATTAATAAAAATATTTTATAAATAAAAATGATAAAGTAAGAAAAAAAATCCAGAATAGTTAAAACAATCCTGAACAGTAAAAGAGCTTCAGCATGTATTTCCATCCATGATCTCAAGCTGTACTATAGAGCAACAGTAATAAAAACTGCATGGTACTGGCATAGAAACAGAATGGTGGATCAATAAAATTGATTCAAAGGCCCAGAAATAAATCCATAACCCTGGGATCACTTGTTCTTTAACAAAGGAGCCAAAACCATACAATGAAAAAAAATATATATCATCTTCAACAAATGGTGCTGGTTTAACTGGATGTCTACATGTAGAAAAATGCAAATAGATCCATACTTATCACCTGCACAAAACTAAAGTCCAAGTGGATCAAAGACCTCAATATAAAACCAGACACACTAAACCTGTTAGAAGAAAAAGTGGGCAAGAGCCTTGAACTCATTGGCACAGGAGACAACTTCCTGAACAGAACACCAACAGCACTGGCTCTAAGAGCAACAATCAATAAATGGGACCTCATGAAACTGAAAAGCTTCTGTAAAGCAAAGAACACTGTCATCAAAACAAAACGACTACCTACAGATTAGGAAAGGATCTTCACCAACCCTATATCTGACAGAGGGCTAATATCCAGTATATATAAAGAACTCAAGAAGTTAAACAGCAACAAACCAAATAATCCAATTAAAAATAGGGTACAGAGAATTGTCAACATAGGAATCTTGAATGGTGGAGAAACATTTAAAGAAATGCTCAACATTCAAAGTCATCAGGAAAATGCAAATCAAAATGACTATGAGATTCCATCTTGTACCCATCAGAATGGCTAAGATAAAAAACTCAAGTGACAGTACATGCTGGCAAGGATGTGGAGAAAGGGGAACACTCCTCCATTGCTGGTGGGAATGCAAATTTGTATAAACACTTTGGAAATCAATCTCATGCTTTCTCAGATAATTGTGAATAGTGCTACCTCAAGACCCAGGTATGCTACTCCTGGGTATATACTCAAAAAGTGTTCTACTATACAACAAAGACATTTGCTCCACTATGTTCATAGCAGCTTTATTCTTAATAGCCAGAAACTAGAAACATCCTTGATGTCCCTCAACTGAAGAATGGATACAGAAAGTGTGGTACATTTACACAATGGAATACTAGTCATCTATTAAAAACAAGGAGGTCATGAAGTTTGCAGGCAAATGGATGGAACTAGAAAAGGTCATCTTGAGTGAGGTAACCCAGAACCAGAAAGGCACACATGGTATGTACTACCTATAAGTGGATATTAGCCATATAATACAGGATAACCATACTACAATCTATAGACCTAAAGAAGCTAAACAACAAGGAGGACCCTGGGGTAGACACTCAATCCTTATTCGGAAGGTCAAATAAAATAGACACTAGAAGCAGTTGAGGAAAGGGAACAGGAGAGGAGCTTACCAGAGATAATCCTCTGAAAGACTTTACCCAGTAGGGGATCAAAGCAGATGCTGAGACTCACAGCTAAACACTGGGCAGAGCACAGAGTCATAGGGAAGAGTTGGAGAATACAAGGTCCCTGAGGGGACAGGAGCTCCATGAGAAGACCAACAGAACCAACAAATGTGGGCCCAGGGGGGGCCTGCAGACACTGATGCACCAACCAAGGACTATATATGTAGAGGACCTAGACCCTTTTGTCAGATATAGCTGATAGGCAGCTCTGTCCCCATGTGAGTTCCCTAGTAAGGGGAGCAGGGGCTCTATGTGACATGGACTGTTGCCTGCTCTTTGATAACTTACTCCTGGTTGGGTGGCCTTCCTGGGCCACAGAGGAAGAGGATGCAGGCAGTCCTAATGAGACTAGATATGCTGGGGTCAGATGGTAGGGGAGGGCGTCTCCCCCTTCTGAGGACTAGGGGAAGGAGATAGAGGAGAAGTGGGAGGGAGGGAGGGAGGGAGGGAGGGAGGGAGGGAGGGAGGGAGGGAGGAACCAGGAGGAGATGAGGGAGGGTGCCAAAATTGGGATGTAAAGTGAAAAAATTATAAAAAGTAAATTAAAAAAAGAAGAAACAAAAAGCCACTGGCTCAAGGTGGCTTTGGTGGCCATTGAGTTTCCAAGACCCTAGCTGCCTGAGAAAGGTTTTATCATTCTCAAAGACACCCCCCAAATCACCATATCTCCTAAAGGCATTATAAGCATGGATGCCTAGCTTTATTGTATGCATGATATATGGGTTATGCATAGAGCAAGATATAGTGTGTATCTTTGAATTCTCATGACAGCCAGAAGAAAGCCCCAGAATGGTATTCAGCTTCACTTATAAAATAAGTCTTCCTGCCTGACAGGAGGACTAAAATATAAAAGAAGGCTAATAATCACTGCTGATAATAATAGGAATAATAATAGGAAATGACCAGGACACACTCATGTTTTGTTTGTGGAGGTAAAAGCTTATAGAGTCGTTGACTGCTGTGCTAAGGGTTGCTATACACACATTCTATGAGTCATAAGGTTTTTGCTTAAGAATGGATCCAACAGATGTATGAATCTGGTTGGTTCCTTTTGTAAAAACACCTCCCTTAACTTTTGATTTGTGAATATGCACATTTTGTAGGTATTATAGTCAATAAAAATCCTGAAAAATCAAAGATATGTTTAGGTATTAGGGACTACTGTGCTTCCCAGAGTCAGAGATGAACATACATATAGAAGGTTGAGGAAATTAAGAAACCTGGATAACGTTAAATGGAGAAATTAAATGTTGGTATATTTACCATAAACTCCAATGCCACTGTGGACATGAAAAGAGTTGACTGTCCTTCCCCAGTCTTTGATTATTCATAGTAAAGACAAGAGAAGAACACCCCCGAGGAACCTCCGTGATGATGGTCCTCATTTTTCCATCTGGCGAGTACCAGAGAAAAACATAAAACAAACAACAACAACAAAACCCTGCTTGGCCAGTGTTGTGTAAGAGCTTCCATCCTGAAGGAAGTTCCTTAAACAAGAAGGTAAACAACTCACAATCGCTGCAGGAAGTCCCTGAACCTGACCAGATTCACTCTCCTCTTCCTTGCTGGAGTAAACAGTAAAAGCTGAGAGTTCCTTTCAGAGGAAGTGAAGCCCAGCTACAAATAAGACTTACAGAGAAGCCAAGCTGCAGAGAAGAGTGTGAAACCAGACCAGGTGCCTGGAAGAAGCGGGAAGCAGCCCAGATGCCTGACAGAGTTTTAAACCGAGTCACTTAGAAAGTGACCTGTTGAGCTGCCTGCAGGAATTACAGTGTGCTCCAGGTCCCCAAACTTGTGAGCTGCCATCCATGCTGGGGTGGGCTTTGGTGATGCAGCTGTCTTTGAGTCACTTCTCCTGAAAGGAGTCATTCGGACATATACCTGTAAGTAACCCCAGGAAAATTCATTGGTTCACCAAGTTGAACTTTGCTGGTATTAGTACTTTGGTCTATCATGGGTCCCCTATCTAGGTAGAGTAGATGTGTATGTGTGTTTTGCCACGCCACAACAGGTGACCTCAGGAATACCGAAGTCATGGGCTATTCAGTTGGAAAATGACATAGCAGATTGCCGAGAAAGCATCTCCCTCTAGGTCTGAGCTCAAGGGGAGAAAGTAACAATTGAAGACCCGTACACAGTTATGACTGGGCATCCTGGAATGTGGAGTGAGATGATGGCAACTGGAAGAGTGGGGTACGAGATCTCCATGGTAGAAGATGGTAGAATGACAAAGGCATCCAGGAGACAGTATGGGAGGGAGAAGCCAGGAGGAGGAAGAGGGAACAGAAGGTTCCTCAATGGTGATCATGGAGGAAGCAGTCAGTGGCTGTTTTGCTAAGAATCAGGATGATGCATCTTTGAAAGGACAGAGGCCACTGGCAACTGGTCTGATGCTATTTTTATAGTGTGCTTGTTAGGGAAAGTATCGGCTCAGGACACCCAAGACAAAGTTCTCAGCACACAGGAGCTTTATTTGCCCTGAGGGCCAGGGGCCAGGTAATAAGAGACAAAGACAAGAGAGAAAGGATGAGACAGAAGGGGATAGGAACAAGGGAAAGGAGGGGAGGGGCATTTGTCCCTGGGGACAATGAACTGCCTCTGGATAGAGAGGAGACAGACTTGGCAAGTAGGAAACAGCAACTATAAAGGTACAAGAGGAAAACCTGTGTTAGGATGAGGTGTTGAATTTTAATTGGGCATGTTAATTAGGTGAGCCGAAGGGAGCTTTTGATTCCTGGACTTTAGTACTTTGATAGCTGGACCTTGGCAATCAGCCTCAGAAGGAGGAGATGTAGAAATAAGGGAATAAACCTTAGTGGCTAGCTTTAGGAATGCTCTCTGTTTTCAGCAAGGCAGAGGGAAATCAGGGAGAAGGACAAGGCCAGCCATGCTCGCCATGCTAGAGCTGGCCAGAATACTTTCAGTGGTTTTGATGTTTGCCTATATCATCACGAGCATTTGAAATGCATATTTGGAAGTTTATCTTCCTTTCATGACCCCTGTCTGAAGTGGACCCAATGCATCTGAAGGTATTTAATGAACTAACTTACATATGACTCGAGGAACACTGGTACTCTAGGAACCACTGGGCTAGTAAAGAGTTATCTGAAGCAACATGCCAGCTACAGGCCCTACCACTTGCTGCAAAACCTTGAGGTACAAAGGGTAGAAGAGGAAGAGTGTGGCACTGGGAGTTCATTCATTTGAAAAGCAAGCCTTTTGCAGGCTAAATTTTAATGAAGTTTTAAAATTGCTTTACAAATACAACTTTCATTAAAATGTAAGAAAACTAAGAAAAAAAAAAAAGAATACAGTGAACCCGAGCACAACAAATTCGCTCCTTAAATATATACTTTCATGTGTGTAAACACAATTTCTTAAACTCTCTCTCTAGGCCTTCTAAACAATTTTAGCCTGGTGGGGATCCTGGAATTAATTGAAATAACTTACAATGAATGTTGATGTATTTTAGGAGTTGGCAAAATGATACTGACTGCAATGGTTTGGGATTTCTAAGCATGGTCTAATAAAATTCTTTCTGTATCTTGATTGTCTTAATGATATACCCTTTCCCAAATATATGCCTATCAATTACACCACAGGTATTCTAATTAGTACATAATTGAAAAATTTACTTTATCCTATGTAATTATCTAAGAACAAAATTTAAATTTTAGTTTGCTTTGAAGATTCCGTCATTCATGACTGAAGTTACTGTTGCCTCACCCTGGAGTTAGAGACTCACCTCAAACCATTCTGTCTTTTTTGCTCATGTCAGTGACAGGACCACTGCTCAGACACCTCTTTCTGTTATGATGTTCTACCACTGTGGCCTCACGTGTGAGGATAATGGAGCCTGCTTGACCTTAAGATATGAGCTTCTTCAAGCATGAGCTTTCTCTTTACTTGTGTTAGGTATTTTATTGGAAAAACACAAGGCTGGCAAATATACCAAGTCACATGTTCTAGAAGTTTCTAAAACTCTATGAAGAGTCTATAAAAAGAAAATCCAGTACAGTACGAGAGTCAGAAAAGGACAGTTATGACTCTTGTGACATGTTGGGGGTGGGGCATCATTACTGAAAGAAAAAAAAAAAAGCTTAATAAATCTTTGTTGAAATAACTACTTCCTGCATGGCCTCCCACTGCCGCCACTATTTTGGCAACTGTTTCTGTAGAAATCTCACAACATGATTAAACCTGTAAGTCAATTACCTCCTAGAGTTGTGGAATGTTCTTATGAAAAGGAGCCTTAGGAATCATCCTGTAAAATAGTTTTAAATTGAGCTTTGCCAGGGCTTTGATTTTTCTCCATTGATGAGGACCAGGATGAGAGAAAGAGACACTGTGAGAGTGGGTTCAGGGGTACCTGCCCCTGCTCTACATAGAGTTAGCCTGCCTTTTTACATTATACTGTTTGCTCTGACATTTTATTTGAACATAGTATTCTTTGGATTAAAAAAAAAGTGATTGTGGAATTTTGAATCTTAATTTCTAGCCCCCATTCCTTTATTAGACACAATATAATTGAGGCCTGAAGACACAATGTGACCTTCTCAAGGTTACCCGGCTAATTAATAACAGAACAGGGACCAGAGTAAATGTCTCCCGAATTCAAGTTCAGGGCCTCTCCTAATACATCATCCTGCTTGTCCTCATATGAGAATTTATGCAAAATGAGCTACTCCTGCAACATATTCATTAAGAACGTGGACTTTCCAACCATGCTATTTGAATATTTGTTTTGAACTCCTACGAACCCATTATCTTGCTCTCACTGTGAACTGGACATAATTGAACACCACTGTTCCTCCCACCTTTCTCTCTTTTCTGTAATTTTCATCTCTTCCCTCCAACCACCTAATACCTGCGTGAATGATGCAGCCCCAAGGGATCTTTCAACCGTGATCCCTATCTTTCTAGTTTGTGGTTTCAAGCCTAGTCTAAGAGCTACTTATCCGAAACTGTTTCTGAAGACCTTCATTGTATGGTCATCTGTTACTTAACATTCTCAGGCAGTTAACATACATTAACATTTACCTCTACAATCAAAAGGATACAACTTGTTACCTCAGCCTTGCACTTCAAAGTTCAAATTGCTGTGCTCGGGGTGAGGGTTTGGGGGTTTGATATATTTTCTTGGATCTGTTATCATGATAGCGTATATACTTAGCAGCATAGGAATATAAATTTTTGCCACATGTTTCTACGAAGATGGAAGTATGCCTCAATACTTGCTTGCATCCTACTGTCTTCCTTTAACACTATTCTTAGATACAACTGTATTGGGACTCAGTGATCTCCTTCTACTGGCAGCATAGTGTTCCATAGTGGGAATGTACTCAAATACTCAGGACTATTCTCTTACTGACATTTGACTTCTTTTCATATTGCATGAAGAGCTGTATATTGAGTAGTCTTGATTTCCTGTTCATATCAAAATGTCATTGTAGAGAAACAATGTTCATTTCTGACAGCTGTCACTAAACTGTTCTTTAAGTCAAGTTCACTTATATAATCTCTGCTCATGTCTTCCTCACAGATGTACATAACCTTTACATTCTCACCATCACTGTCTCTCTTCTCTAGATTATTTTATTTTGACTTCAGTATTTGATTGTAACTTAAGTTGAGATTTATTGGTTTTATTATTTATTTGGTGTGGTGTATGTGTGTGTGTTTCATGTATGTTCAGGTGTGTGGGGGGGGAGAGCATGCACACACATGCACATGTGGAAACCAGAGGCTGACGCTGACTATTTTTCTTTGTCACTTTCCACCTGATTTTGTTTGAGTCAGTCTTTTTCTGAACCTAGAACTTACCAATTTGACAAAGCTAGCTGGCAAGAGCCCCCCAGAGATCCCCTTGTCTTTATGTCCCTAGTTCTGGGATTATAGATATGGTATCATCACATCCTGGATTTATAAGTGGGTCTTGGAGATTTGAACTTGAGTCCTTAACTTACACAACAGACACTTTACTGCCTGAGACATCTCTGTAGCCCCAATTACATCACTACATCATATATTCCTTCCTTCCTTCCTTCCTTCCTTCCTTCCTTCCTTCCTTCCTTCCTTCCTTCCTTCCTTCCTTCCTTTCTTTCTTTCTTTCTTTCTTTCTTTCTTTCTCTTTTTCTTCTTTTTTTTTTGGGGGGGGTTGTTTTCAAACTCAGGTGATTTTTTTTTCTGGTCTACCCAGTTGAATAGCTTTCATTTAAAACAGGTTCCTCAGACACACTCGTACTTATTTCCATTTGTTACTTTCCCATTAGTCTTAAATATTTTAGACTGAATAGAAGTTACTATAAAAAATGCACAAAAATCAAACTCTGAAGAGCAAGTGTAGCATATAGCACGTCACCTGGATCTCTACAGAAAACTCTTTTCTTTTCCGTAGTTTTGTTCTTCCCTCTGTCATTTTCTCTGTGACATACACTACAAAACTGGGCTTAAAGTCACGTTTGAAAAAGCAAACTTTGCCCATTAGGGTGAAGAATAAAGAAATCATAAAACAAACAAACAAACAAACAAAAAAAACCCCTGCTGTAATACAGGAAAATGGCTACAGAAGTTAAGAGAGACAGTGGTGACCATGAGTCACTTGAGGCCCTGGACAGTGGCTTCGGCACCCATATCAATATTGTATGCATGTTTTATTTGCCTATTTATTCCACTGTTCAATAAAAATTATGTGTTGCTATGGAAACATGAGAAATCTCAGATACCTGCTCCACTCTGAGGTGCAGCATTTCACTTCCTTAATGAAACACACACATCGTAGGGGCTTAAGCCTTGCGTTTAGACACAACTTTTGCAAATCAAAGTTTGTTACAAATGATTATTGGCTACTTCTTGTATTTACACGGACTCAGAAGAGGCTTTAGAAGCATCATATAAAAAAAAGTCAGCACGGAGAAGCATAAATTTAGAACAAGGCTAGTAGCATCTTTGTCTTCCTAGCTGTGGGAAGAGAACTCTTTATTTATACCTTTAGAAACAGTGCCCAGGGAAAGGCCCACCTGTGGGCGACACGAGAGCCCTTTGAAAATGAAGAAAGAGAGGTGATTCACCTTGCCTGGCAGAGGGACCCAGAGGGCAATGTCAGAAAAAATAAAGTTCCATTTGCCTTGACCAGATACGTGAGGACTCTGTAGCGTATTCAGAATCCAATCCAAGGGAACAGAAAATTCCACACCAAGATTTCCCGGAGCCAGGCACCAGGGCAAACATTACCAAGTGATGTCTGTGTGTGTCAGAGGTGGAGAAAACCTTCAAATCTGCTAAACGTGGAATAAAGCGGAGAATAACTTGAATTAAATTCCTGTCCCCACTTGAAATAGACTCTGACTGTGCCTCTGTACCTGGCCCTGATTTTTGCATGAAAATATTCCTTTTGTCCCTATCTGGTGCTAGCCTTCAAAAAGGAATAGGGTTTAAAAAGCAGGAAATAATGTGAGATTTTAAGCAAACAGTTCAATATTCTTTTTAGAATGCTCTCTGTATTCAAAAGCACTTTGATTTATATCTTTGGGAGTCTTTGAAACTGTACCTCTTTTAAAAGACCATCCCTGATTTTGGGTCTTTGTTCCTTTATGAGCTTTGTCCCTGATTTCTAATATAGAGACCAGAGAAGTATGTTGTTAAAGGAAGGAAAAATAATTTTTTTTTTCACAAAGCCCAGCAAACTGTGTTAAATATGCTTTAGAAAATTAAGTTTAACATAAAGTTCAGTATAACCACCTCCATTCAAAGCATTGTCTGTGCTAAATAACTCTTTCCATAAAAATAGCCTTTGTTTTCCTGTAATGTAATTAAAAGTGAACCCAAAAGGGCAGCCATAAATCAAGGTGCACAAAGACTGAGAAAAATACTATAATTAATATTTAACATAAGTTTTGATTGCTTTTAGAGTAAGCATTAAAAATATCAATTAGAATATATATTCAAAGTTTTCCTCCCTTCCTATCACACAGTGGAAGGGGCTATTTTTAATTCTGGATACTCCAAACCAAATAATACCTAGTCCCTAATTAAATAAAAGGCTGCCATTGAATCGAGAGTTTCTGCTGATGTCATACGTAATGAGAGCACTGCTCGAGAAATGAATGAACGGCAGCCGAACCCTGAGAATGAATTGCAATGTTAGGATTCAATCAGAAACCAGGTATTGTTATTTGTAATAGGTGTATAAAATGATTATTATTATTTTTAAATACAGACAAGGGGAAGGAAATGTGAATTCA
The DNA here is from genome assembly GCF_907164565.1 of Psammomys obesus. Lineage (NCBI taxonomy): Eukaryota > Metazoa > Chordata > Mammalia > Rodentia > Muridae > Psammomys > Psammomys obesus. The sequence continues at coordinate 15,348,440 of NW_026596101.1, forward strand.
AAAATATCTGAGGCAAAGAGGCAGAAAGAGATTAGAAAGTATGTCATTAAAGTGAATGGGAAAATGAAATGCACGAATTTACCAGTGCATAATTGCTTCCTGTATTACATATAGATAAATAGCTAGGTCTAACTCTCTCCATATCTGTGTGGGGATACTTGTGTGTAGAAAGACTCTAAAGGTAATAACTTTGCAGGCATTTATAATATTAAAAGGGAATTTATTATATAATGAAAGGGTGAAATGCTGGAAATTTAGCTTATCCAAGATTCAGCAAAAATAATAATAAGAAAAATAATAGGAGGTTGTGATTTACGGCCTCTATCAGAAAAGAGCCAAGGATCTCTGTTCAGAAACATTTTCAGAGGCGCATTTTAATCTCTACATATGGCGAATTAAACATGTGAACCCAATATGGCTAATTATTTATTGTTTTTGAGCACTGACCATATGCTTCATTCAACATAAGGCATGGAAAATGATGTCTTCTACCCTCAGGGGCTTCAAATGCTAGTAGACAGTGTCTGACTTCTCTTCTCCCCCCACCCCTTTCCTTACTTCCCATATCAGATTGTCACCCTGCTAGGGCTAGGGTCCCAGTCTTCACCATTCCTTCCCCAGGCTTTTGCAGGCCATTGCTCCTGTCTCATAGCCATTCCAGATAAAGCTGTATCCAGCAGAAGAGGTACACATCGTAGAAAACTTAACTGTGCAAATAACACATCAAGCCCAGGACTTCTGGGGAGTTTGAGGGACAATAGGAAGTTTCCAGAAAGAGTTTAGGCAGTTGGTGTAAGATGAGGAGAGTCTGATCGACAATGAGAGAGGTGATGAAACAACACACAGACATGTCCATAGAAAGATCTCGTTCCTTCCGTAGAACCTGCATTTCTAGGCTCTTCACTGGGTGACTGTAGCCTCGGTACAGTGACTTGGGCTCCTGGTGCTCGTTTATCTATTGACATCATGCGTTCAATGATGCGTTCAGAACACAGACAGAGACCAAGAAATGAACACATATTCTAAACGGGCAAAGGTCCCACTCTGATTGAGCAGTGAAATCCAGTCCTCATGTCGGTCAACTGTAGACCACATAGATGGTAAGCTGGGACCCATTTCTTGGTCCCGAGGCCTTACACTAAGCCATCTGTATTTTATCCACACTAGACATGTTCACAATCCATCCTTCTAAAATCAGTGGTTCTCAACCCTCCTAATGCTGCGATCCTTTAACACAGTCCCTCATGTTTTGGCAACCCCCAACCATGGAATTATTTTCACTACTACTTAATAACTGGACTTTTGCTGCTGTTGTGAATTGTTATGCAAATATCTGTGTTTTCCCGTGGTCTTGGGCAACCTCAGTAAAAGGGTTGTTTGGGGTCATGTAGCACAGGGTAAGGACCACTGTTGTGGATACCTGGGGAGGTGTACAGGAATGGTCAGTGAATCCACAGTGCTGAGTCAGTATTAATTACTTATTAAGTGGTGCAGGAAATGAAGTGGGGTCCCACTGATTTATCTATAGTACAAAAAAAAAACCTTTAAAAATAATTTCAGACTTTCAAACTTCTTTCCATACATAACTTTTTGGCTTCCCAGTGTGCATGTGGCCCTCATTAGCTAAAAATCATCCTTGTGTAGAAGGACATCCAGTGACTCTCAACACCTATGTCACCTACCACCTCAGCGCCATGTTCGAAGTCCTGTTTGATTGCTGCTGTCTTCTGCCACCGGGACTGCGGATGGGTTTGTTGCCGTGTCCCTCTGTGTCTGCCAGCCTGAGGCAGTTCTTGGTAGTCTTGTAGACGAGAGGCTGGTTATTTTGTAGGATTTCTGTGTCTTGATTTTCTATGGCTGTCGAAATAAATGGCCAGATCTAGTGGCTGAAAATGGCAACCTTGTTTTCTTACAACCGCAACCAAAGAATGAAAACAAAGAGCACAGCAGGACCACGCTCCTTCCAAAGGCTTCTATCTTGGAGTTTCTAGAGGTTTCTCTTGCTGTCCTCGGGTGGGCCCCTCAGTCTGTTTAACTTCTGGTCATCCTTTCTCCATCTCCAACCATGACCTGCCACTTTCCTTGAAGAAGGAACTTTATAAAATAAAACAAATAAAACCAAAGAAAGAAAGAAACAAGCCAAATGTTTTTTTCTACACCAAGGTCTTCAACACAACAGTATTCCTGTATATCTTCAAAACAGTTGTGGTATAACTTTAAGGAAATGACAGTCTGGGCACAGGATTCTTTTCTGAGACTGATACTCCAACCAAGGACCATGCATGGAGATAAACTAGAACTGCACAGATGTAGCCTATGGCAGCTCAGTATCCAAGTGGGTTCCCTAGAAATAGGAACAGGGACCATCTGTGACATGAACTCAGTGGCTGGCTCTTTGATCACCTCCCTCTAAGGGGAAAACAGCTTTATCGGGCCACAGAGGAGAACAGTGCAGTCAGTCCTGATGAAACTGATAGGCTAGGGTCAGATGGAAGGGGAGGAGGGCCTCCCATATCAGTGGACTTGGGGAAAGGCATGGGGGGAGAAGAGGGAGGGAGGGAGGATAGGGTTGGGAGGGATGAGGGAGGGGGCTGCAGCTGGGATACAAAATGAATAAATTGTAATTAATAAAAAATAAATTAATTAAAAAATGGCAGTTCCCAGCTGTAGAGATAGCTTAGTCTGTAAAGTGTTCGCCATTCAAGCACAAGGACCAGAGTCCTTAAAGGCAACATTTAAAAACCTAGGCTCAAAGGGAGTCATCACTGCTCCAGGAAAGAAGACCTGGTCTGAGATCTACTTCATAGAGTTCACATCGTTTTCTTTCCCAAATGGTAGAGCTTGTCACTGACATACCTTTAGTTTATTCAGCTTAGTAAGTATAAACAAGTAGTATAAAATATATAAAAATATGTAATGCATTTTATAGAGCATGATTTAATTGTATAATGTTTAATATTTTAAAATTTGATTTTTTGTTTGTTTCCAGAACTAATCAAACAGGAATCTTTTAACTAAAATGAAATATAAAGCAGTGCCTGGTTCTATATGACTATAAACCTGGCATTCAAGAAGTAAACCTGGCCTGTATAGCAAGACCCTGTCTCAAAAGAAAAGATTAAAATCAAATGTCTAATATTATTCTACATTTACTTTTACATTTTTAAAATTGATAATTTTAGGTTCCTGTATGACAAAATGTAATTATGAAGAACAGTAAAAGAAATCTTATGGAAAATATTAAAATTATAGGTCCATAGAGAAAATGTATTTATTAAAAATATTAATATCAGTTATGTTTCTCTAAGAAGGCTAGTTTTCATTTAATAGGATATGGCATTCAGCACTCTAATGATGAATACTGTTTCAACTACTTTCCAGGAAGTAGAAAATATATTGTAAATATGCATGAAAGAGGGAGAAGAAAAATGAGCTGCTGTATATTTAAATATTATATATAATCTTAAGATGTGCATTCTATAAAGACAGAATGTCATGTGAATTCATATTGATATTTCCAATTCAATCAGGGGTAACAATTTTTCTGTCTGTCGTTACCATTCCTCACCTGCTGAAAATTCTAGAATGTTGATTTTGGTTCTAGGTACATGAGGAATGACAGACCATCACATAACTACTCATTTGCTTTATGTTATGTCATAAACACACTGTCTTATAATAACCCTAACCCTGCCATTCTCAAGTGAAATGGCTGCTTTTCCACCCTACTGCCATTGTACACTGCCTGTATTGTTATAGCATACAGCTTTACTCACACATAAACATACATGATCACTAAACCTCCTAGGTGCCACCTTGGTGATTTCAGTAAGTGGAGGATCCCTTGTCTCTTGCAGGGATGCCTTTGATGGGCTGGCTTGGTGGATTTGGTTGATATGCTCTTGTCTTCTGTATTGGCGCTTATGTTGCTAGCACTGTATTCAGCTGTTTGTGTGAGACTGAGGGACATCTCCAAACGATGGTAACATTGCAGCAGGCAATCCAATCATTCTCTCTTACGTAGCTTTTTATTTTACGCATCATTTTATTTGATCTTCACAAACATAGCAACCAGAATAAGTGAGTACAGAGGTGTTGCAAAAGAGAAATATTGATCAAAGATTAAAAGGCCAGTTGGCGAAAAAGAACTATTTGAACTCAGGGCTGCCTGATTGTATTGTCATAGTCTTAGCTACATACTACATTGCTATAATTTCAAAATTGGTATCAATGTTTCTTCATCATTCGATAGATTACAGCCTTCCAGGTCATAAATCATCATAGCTTAGTGAGGGCGCGTGTTAGCACGCTATCCAAGTTGCAGTGGCCTTACCTCATAACAGGAGCCCCTGCGTTTGTAGTCAAAAGTATCTAATGCTTTCTTTCAGAACTTTGAAAATCGCCACTGAAATTCCAACTGGAGATTTTAAAAAAACTCCCTCATGTTACCCACAAATGGACTGCTTTCAGCAGCCTTTACCAAATACTAACAATAGGCTGGATCATTTTTGCACAGAGAACAAGACAAATGGTCAGAATTCCTGGATTTCATTCGTGATTCTGTCATCAGCACACTGTGTGGCCTCCTGAAAGCCCATTTAATCATATGATTATAGACTCCTTCAACACAGACATTAATTCACTCCTGCAGAGTTAGTCTCTGGTATCTAATGTCCTCCGACATCATCTTGAGACAATAGTCAGAGCAAATATGATAGGAGGAGCATAATGGACTATGTATCAGTGACATAAGGAAGGCATGCATAACTGGGGGTGGAAAATAAATTCTGACAATAAAGGGATTGTTTCATTCCTTCCTTGAAGAGAAAAATGGTATTTGTGTTTTCAAAACTCTATTCAGCCACAAATATTTCTGCAACAGGTGAATTTTACTCTAGATCTCAGAATCTGGGATGAGTTCTTACGTATGAGAACTTTCCATGGGGAGACACCCAATTGATGTAACTGTCAATTTATGATTTTGAAATAATGATGTAAAAGAAAACCTGAGGTTAGTGGTCCAGAGCGAGAGCTAGATATCTATCAGTCATAGTTATCTCTCTACCTACCAATCCATTGTCTGTCTGTCTATCTTTATCTATCCATCCATCCATCAATCCATCCATCCATCCATCCATCCATCCATCCATCCATCCATCCATCAATATACATATCTATGTAGCAATGTATATATGTATGTATGTATGTATGTATGTATGTATGTATGTATCATCTATCCATTCTGTCATCTATTGATATTTGCTTCATGTGAACCTGTCATTGTATTAAATATTTAATGCTAAGGATCCAATAGTGCTTAAAAGGCTCACACACATCTGTGGCTTTACTGTGTCTTCATCTTCTGTTTGGAGTTTGTACTGATGCTTTGTCATTGCAGTGTGTGTGTGTGTATGTGCCTGTCTGTCTGTCTGTTGAACAAATTCAGAATTATTATTCTGTCTATATATTTTTTACTACTTAAGGAGGCACACTAATTTGTTTGGTTTATTTCCCTCCTATTGGGTCTCTTTATCTGTACACCCAGCTAGCAGATAACAAAGAAGCTAAGATTTGCAATGCCACAGAGAAGGTAAAGTATACATGAGTCATAACCTGTGCTTTGTAACTCTTATCTGGTTGACTAACCATCCTTCACTGTCTCTCTTCATTATGAGCTGACATTCCAGAGTGGGTGCTTTCTAGTAAAATAAAAGTTTCACAGTATTTCTGCACGAAATACATGAGAGAAAGAGGAAAAAAACACAGTATTAGAATCACTTCACTTCATGAACAGGGCAAACCATGTTAATTCATTATAATTTGAGGCTAATTATGTGAGGATGACACTGGATAACAGTGTAATTACTTCAGATTGAAATCAGTGTCTTCAAGCTACAAGACAGGCAGAGAGAATGCAACCTATGCTAAGATTTTCAACTGGATCATCCAGACCTCCTATGAAACTACTTTTCAGTATTCAGAAGTTTAGATGCTGTTGAATTAAAGTGGGTGAGAGGGTGAGGGGATGAATACCCTCCTCCTGATGTATCCTCCATCAACAATGTCACCCCGCCCTTCTGCATTCTGATACAAATTTTCATTTCTTTCCTAAATCTAACTTTTGAATACTTACGGCTTAATCATATCATAACTTAATATTTTTTTTCTGGGCACTGTTACAAATAATTGAATGCAAGGTGAGGTCCTGCAGTCTCATTAGATTTCAGAACTAACATGTCACATGGAAGAAAACAAATGGAACCAGGGAATCAAGCACCAGAAAGGATTGACACAGAACTGTGGTGCAAGGTGAATATTGTCTGTGAAGAGAAATGAGTTAGAAGGTGTTGTGGGGTTCCCATGAGGTTGATGTGAAAAGGCAATGGCACACGGTAATTTCTTTATGGGTGTTCCAAAGGAAGCACACTGGGCTTTACCATATATTGTTTTCTCCACTGAAATTTGGACATGCCATTTGTAGAAGATATATTTCCACCGGAGAAACAGCTTTATGTGCACTGGGGCATTGTCTTTTATGGTCAACGTGTGTGTGTGTGTGTGTGTGTGTGTGTGTGTGTGTGTGTGTGTGATTATTAACACACACAGGTTTGAACATATGAGCTAGGCCTGCTCAGTGTCAGGATATCCCTTATAGCAATGGTAACCAGTCCAAAATCTGGATTCATGGATGATGCAGGTAGAGTACTTGATAGATTTAGCACATGTACACTGAGAAATACAGGGCTCTTATTTGTCAGCAAGTAACAATGGGATGTCACAGTTTAATGTACAGATGCCTCAAATGACTTTGCTGTGTATGGAAATGGTTATCTAGGGAACAAAGAGGGGGAAAAAGGAAACAACAAAACTATTAGTAAGGCTAGTAGTTGGTAAATTAACTAGCCTTTCCTGAAATCAGGTCAGTGTTCCCTTTCTTGATTACCTTACCTGTGACCAATTTAGATGAGTTACCATTTTGATAAATTTTTCTATATTTTAAAAAGTGTATGTGTGTGTTTGTGTGTGTGCATGCATGTGCACGCATGAGCGCACATGTGCTTTACTATATGTGTACCACATGACTACAGATGCTTATGGAGGCCAGAAGAAGACATTAGAAGCCTTGGAACTAATTAGAGTCATAGGTAGTTATGAAATGTCCATTGTGGGTGCTAGGAACTGACCCTGAGTCCTCTGCAAAAATTAGTATTTAATCTTACCTACTAAGCCATCTTTCTACCCCAAGATTTCTAATCAATGTAACATGGAAGGAAAAATAATTTCTCCCATTATACAGTTACAAGCCCAGTGACTATTATGGTGTTTTTCTTCCCAGCTCCAAGCTCCCAGAATAATGAGATCAAAATAATCTTACACATACCTAGGCCATATAGCTAGGCTCTTCTCTGACTAGTTAAAATAATCCATTTATACTAATCTACATTCTGCCACATGTCTGGTTACCTATGTTCAGGTACCATGTATCTGTCTTCCTCACATCTTCCCAGGAGACCCCATGTGTCTCACACTATTCCAGAATCCTTTCTGCCACTGGATGTCACACCTCCTACTCTACCCTTTCCTGTAGCCCACAGGCTTTTTTTGATTTAGCAGGTCTTTCTTGCATTCATACAATACACAGGATATTCTCTTTACAAGTGACAGTCAAGGATAGTCAAGAGAATAGGTAAATTAATTCTACACGTATTTGAATGACTGACATGGCAATTTACCAAAAAGTGAGACATCAGCAATATTTAATAAAATGGACAGATTTCAAAGTAACTCAACAACATTTACATGTATTAAGTTATCTTGATTTTTAGATCATGAGTTGTTAAACTTTTTCTACAATGGACCAGATAGTAGATATTTTTTGGCAGCATGAGCCATGTGGCTTCTGTTGGAACTAATCTGTTGTTAAAGCAGCTGTAGACAATAATTTTAAAAATAGCATGATTGTGTTCTAATAAAACTTTATTTACAAACACGTGTAGCCCATGGGCTATAATTTGCCAACTCTGCTTTTAGAAGATAAGTTTAGGATTTTTCTCAATTAACTTTGCCTTGAATAATTGGCATAGTTACACTGTTCTGGTCAACAAATTTAGCCATATAAACCATTTAGTGTTCTGTATGGAAAAGTCCCTGCCCTTGAGGGGCTTGCAATATAATAGGAAAATAAGGCTAGTTTATCCTTAAATTATCATTCAAACCAAATACCAAGTGTCTTAAAACTAAGATAAAACAAAATTGCATGGAAGCCCAGAGGTGGGGATTAACTCTACCGAGAGCATTTTTTTCTTTCTCCCCAACGGCCTGGAGGATGTGATTTTCCTCGGAGAGCACTCAGTTCCATGTTGTACTATGTTGCTATGTGACAGGGTGAAGAAGCCTGTAATGATTCTACCTTTCTTCTCCTTTCTTGCTTCAAAACGTAGATGCTCTGCCCTGCTTTTCTCCTGACACCTCGCTGTGTTGATGTAGATCTAAAGATAGAAATATGGAAACAAAGCAGGGGAGATGGTAGGAAACTAGGCACTCTACAGAAGAGTGTGGGCACACATCTGAGAAGGCTTCTAGAATAGTGTAGAGTTCATATCTCTCCTTACCCTTTTCCCACTCCCCACTTCTTTCCATACTGTAAAGATTATTGAGGAAAACTTTTTATTGTATTCCATTCTCTTTTTTCCTACATGTGTATGAGTATATGGTGTTTGTTTGCAGCCACAACAAACATGTGTGGCTACCTGGGTGTGTACAGGTACATGTTCAAGGCACATGAGCCAGAGAGAGAGAAGGAGGAGAAGGAGAGGAGAAAGAGAGGGGGGAAAGAGAGAGAGAGGGAGGTGTGTGTGTGTGTATGTGTATGTTTGCAAAATTCCAGATTCCAGGGAAGGTTATAAATAGACAGTGGATCCAAAGAGGTTGGGTTCCAGGCAGGTTTCTACCCCCAGTTCAGCTACAGCTAATGAATTTGGTCTTACCTATTTTATATACCTGAGCTACAGGTAAGATAACTGAAAAGGAAGTCACTGTCAGGTTCACCTGGAGTGATCATACGGGTTGAACAGGTTGGGACTAAGTCTCATAATTAATTCTTCTTTTTGACTTCTAATGATACCTCTTTTTTGGACACCCACAAATAAACAGGTGAGTTGTCAGGACACATGTGGGGAAAGTTCATCTGTAATATTTAATTCCAGAATCCCTGCTGTGATGAAACACTATGCTTTGCTTTTGGTTTTCCCTTTTAGCATATATGCTAAATCATGAGAAGTAGTTCTGGCTTTGTACTTTATTAACAAAATGTACAGTTCTATTCTCCCAGGTTGTGAATCTTGGGGGGGGGTCACTTCTATCTTTTTATCTAGACATCTTTAAGGGACTCCTTGTTCTTTGGTTGATGGGAAAGATAATTTTCTCTTTACTGGAGGATTGAGTCTTGAAAAAAAAATGCCTATAAATGGATCCAGTCAGTGTCTGAAAACATTTATGATTTTGTTGGTTCAGACAACAGCTTATATATTAGCTATATTTTTCCTTGTTGAGAAGAAATTCCTGATGAAATCAGTTTGAGAAAGGAAGGGTTTATTATGGCTAACAGTTTGATGGTAGAGTATATCATGGCAGAGAAAATATGGCAGCAGGACTGCCGGCCACACTGCATCACAGTCAAGAAGCAGACAGCAATGAGAGCAGGTATTCAGCCCCCTTTCTCCTTTGTATTCAGTCTGAAGTGGCTCACAGAATCCTGTTGCCCACACTCAGAAGGAGTCTTCCTAACTAAATGAACCCAATCTAGAAACTCTTTCATAGACAAGACCACAGGCCTGTCTCCTAGGTGACTCTACATCCTGTCAATCAATGCTAAAGCTCATAATTTTCCTAAAAATACTTCTGGCTTGTAGAGTCAATTGAAGGGTGTGATTATTTGTTTTCTCTTTTGCAATTTCTGTGAAGTTTCTCTGGCTTGGCATCAACTCTAGCTTGCAGTCATTGCTCTCACCTCAAATTTTCTACCTGCATGTTTCTGATAACATTCCATAATTCTATAGAAGTAAATGACCTATCAGTGGATAATTTCATTATCTGATGAGTTTTTTTTTAATATAGAAGCATTATTATTTCCCGTTATAAAGAAGCTACTATGTTCCTCTGCCTCATCAATTCTCAACCTGTGGGTCACGACCGCTTTGGGAGTTGAATGTCCCTTTCACAGGGGTTGCTTATCAGATATCCTGCCTTTCACTTCTTTACATTACAATCCAATTTGTAGCAGTAGTAAAGTTATAGCTATGAAGTAGCAACAAAAATAATTCTATGGTTTGAGGTCACCACAAAATGAGGAAGTATGTTATAGGGGCATAGCATTAGGCTCCCTGATCCGATAGAGTTCTGCAGCAGCTGTGAAAATGAAAACAGAAATATGGCACTGGGCAAAAGAATGGGAGATGGAGCCAATGGAGAGTAGCAGCTGTCCACAAGTTCTTTTCTCTGGGACATGAACTCAGAGCTGTAACCTTGATGTTCAACCCTTATTAAGTTACTTCATCCACTGTCTTATGAAACAGCTGTATTCAGAAGTGCCTACCAAGAACATTATTATGAAATGGTAGTCTATTTTAGTCTGGTGTATGATAATCTCAGCCATAAATATGGCAGCAACAATATCAACATCCACCAACTCTAAAGGCTCATGGGATTTCTCAGCACTTCAATCTCAACACCTTTTGAGTGTCAAAGACAAGGAAAAAAAAATCAGCTGTCAGTCTTATATCTTCACACTTGCCATTTAGGTGAAGAAGGGCGAGGGAAAGGAAGGGCCATTCAATGACAGTAAATTCCACAGGTTTTCGGGGTAGGGAAACACAGCCCACAGAAACAGAGACTTGTGTTAGCATCTACACAGTGAAAATGTTCGAAGAAAAGATGAGCACCATGCTGAAGGGCTGATACAGCGTTATAGACTGGATCACGGCACACCACTCCTTCCATAGCCTTTGAACATCATCTTTTTCCTCAGCCATTTTGTTAAACATGCGATTTACTAGAACCCACATGGCTATTTTAAAAGATGTCCTCACCATAAAATATTTATTTGGTGAAAAGATGATTAAGAATGTCACAAATTAGAAGACCCAGACTTTCACATAAAAGAATTAAATAGGCATATTTAGCATCCAATAACCTGCATAGGTGATTTTTCTTATGTAAAAAATGAGACAGGATAGTTTAGGAATAAAAATGACATCATCAGTAGTCCTACACAGTTATCCCATTAAAAAAATTCAGCTTATGACCAGAAACAAAAAATGTAAAATCTCATCAAAAGACAAATAGGTTTAAAAAAAAAAACATAAATATTTAGTTGCTGGTGCAAAAGCAAAAGTATCAGAAGCCAGAGGAAAGGAAACGGCAACAATTTTACAGGTAACAATAGGCTCACAATATAAAAGGACCAATTCAGCTGGTTTAAAAAAAGAAAAGCAAGCACAATAGCACACAGTAAGTTCACCTATTATATAATTACAGGTTTTGTATACAAGTGCAGACAAGCAGACAGAATAAAAACCTCCTCTAGGAAATCCAAAAAACTTGGCAGGTCTGGCCAGGTGGCATGCGATGCTGGTGCTAACAACAAAAAGAAGCCGACTCTCACTAGGGCTTGGCCTACTCTGAATTTGGCTTCCCTTTGCTAAACAGCAGTTTGCTGCAAAAACTCTCAGAGACAAAGGGAAAACAGAAAGTGCTGAGAATTAAGGCGTAGAACTCAGGTAACAGAAATAAAAAGAAAAAGATGTCAGTCAAGGACTTTGCCAGGCGATGTTCTTGCCTTCAGCTGTGAGGACAACTCACTTAAGGTCTTCCAGAAGGTTCAGAAGAAAGGCATTACAGAAGCATGGCTCTTTGTTAGAAGGAAGGTGTGTGTGTGTGTGTGGGGGGGAGTCGGACAGGACAAAACTACTCTTATAGCACAGAGATGTGGCCAGAAACAGTCAACAGAGATCTGAGACTCAGCTCAGAAGGAACCTGGTTCACTAAGACTGATGGGCAGATTCTAGAAACACAATTGCTGTTTTCCTAGTGCTTCATTTGGAGTAGTGTACGTGTATGTGTGTGTGTGTGTGTGTGTGTGTGTGTGTGTGTGTGTGTGTGTGTATGTCCTTATTTAGGCCAGAGGTCAACATTGGGAATCCTTCCTCAAGAGACATCCACTTGAATTTTGAAGCAGAGTCTCTTCTTGGTTGACTTGCTGCTCACCAATTAGGTGAGGATGGCTGACCAGTGAGCACCAGGGATCTATTTCTCATTAATTCCCCAGAACTGGGATTATAAGTGTGGGCCACTGCATCCAACTATTTTGCATGGTTTCTGGGGATTGAACTCAGGTCCTTAGGCTTGTATAGCAAGCACTTCACTGATGGACTCAAGTTCCCAGCCCTCATTTCCTATAATTTTTATCTTTTTCACATTGTCTTCCCATGTGAGTTTGTTTTGCATTAAACTTTTTAAAAAGCAGCATAAGAATTCTACATCTGGGTGTATACTAAAAAAACAAACACAAACAAAAACAAACAAACAAAAACCGAAACAGGTACTTTTATGATGTCATGTGATATTTTAAAACTCATATTCACAGCAGGTTTCGTGACAATAGACAAAAGATGGGATCAACCCGCATGTCCAATGACTAAGGCTAAACAAAAGGCTAAACAAAACATCATCTTATACATGCACTGGAGTATGAATCAGTCATTTAAAGGAAGGACGGGAATTCTACAACACGTTATGGTTTGATATGTTTCTCCCTGGGTATATTTGCTCTTACTTAGCCTCCAGTGTGGCAGTGTGAGTTAAGAGTGGGGGGTTGGAAGAAGGTGATCTGGTCAAATGCTGCCATCAAAAGAGATTAATGCTCATCTCATAGAGTGTTTTAGTCTGTCTGAGAGTGAGAAGTCACCTTTGAACCAGGAAAGAAACATCAGTTCTCCCCTGGGTCGCCAGCCTGCCAGTCTTCCTGTAGATATCACACTTGAGCCAAATTCTTAGAATCAATCAAGTTTTATCTCTCCATTCCATTCACCTCTTTCTCCTTCTTTTTTGACTTTTCCAGCTCCTCTTCCATCTCTTCCTTCTCCCCACATCATCTACATCTATCTATCCCCCCCTTCCTAAATACATATACACTCCTTGTTGTTATATGTCTCTGGAGGCCCCTGGTATGTTTTACATTTCTCCACTGCTGTTTGTTAATCCAGTCTCCAATGATCCTGTGCTTGTCAAGGATCAGCTTGACTCAGGGCAGTAGTTTTTCCTTCTTGTTACATCTGGCCCTTTCTGGAGACATTGTGGGTGTTGGGTGGACAGACCTAGTGTCCAGAGTACAAATATCTGCTCCACATATCTGTAATGCTTAGGACCCTCAACTTTAAAAACTTCCTCAACCTAACCCATCAATAGTGCCAAGCTTTAGCAACCCTGGCTTAGTCTTGGCTTTGGGGAAATCCAAACTAAGGTAAGAATTAAGTGAAAAGGGGAGAAATATCTGGTTGAGGAAAGAAAAAAAAATCTAGAAAGTCAAGTTGTGCAGGAAGAAAAGCAACATGTAGGAATGTCCATATCTGTAGACAAGGGACATTAGGAAGCCAAGCTGTTAGGCTAAGTTAGGGCATTTAAGAGATGCATTTAAATGAGTTGTGTCATTGAATGGGGGAAAGAAAAAACCCTGTAGGATTCACCTCTGCTTGCTCATTTGCCACAGAGGGATATGGGGATTGATGAAGTCTAGTAAGATGGCTGATAACAGTCAGATTCTTCTGGGGTATTCCAAGAGCATACTAACGAAACTAATGTGCTCCAGGTCTCAGCTTAACAAAGCACATTTCAGCAAACCAGAACTGATTGTTCAACAACGTCAAATTCCATGACTGTCCTGAAAGATCAAGAGTTTGGCAAGAGTGCAAACATGAATTCCCTGCTTGGCTTCTGCGCTCACGAATTTTCCTTCTCCAGAGCCTGATTCATTCTCAGCCACCCCAAAAAGAGAGAGCCTGCATGGGTGAGATGTGCAGGAAAGTCCTTGCCATGTGAGCAGGAGGGCCTGAGAGTTCCATCTCCAATAGTGTATGAAAGTTGTGAGCAGTGGAACACATCTGTAATGCCAGCCCTGGAAGGCAGACAGGAAGATCCCCAGGACCTGCTAGCCAGCCAGGGTAGCCAGTGGCAAGCTTTGGATAGAGTGAGAGACCCTGGGTCATAAAACGAGATGAAGGATGAAGAATTACCCTGGTGTCAAATTCAAGGCGCCACGTGCGTGCCGTGTAAGCGCGCGCGCGCGCGCGCGCACTCACACACACACACACACACACACACACATATTCAAATGAGCCTGTCAGTATCTTTACACACTGTCTAGGGAGCACGGCTGCCCCCTCTCCACATGCTGGTGCAGGAACCCTCTCTGCTCTGAAGTCTTGTGCGTCTCCTGAGAGCTGCCATTTGCTTCAACGCCCCAGAGAGCATGGAGTTCTCTGGGTATGGGAACTTAACAGACACTGTCGGGTGTTACAGTATCTGCTTCTCGCTCTCTGTGTTGTTCATTTACAGACAACCCCGTTACAGAGCCTTCCCTGGCGTCTCTGATAATGGGGTTGGATCCAGGGCAGAGAAGTGGGGCCAGCAGTTGGTGAGAAAATAAGTGAGAGTCAAGGAGAAGCCTCCAAGAAAATGCTTCTGGCTGCCGCGCTCAGGCTTGGATTGATCTGACGCAGAGATGTTCTTGGAGAGCTTGGTTATTAATGTGCCTAATTGTACAGCTTCCATGTATGAAGAGGGATCCTGTAGGGAGTACACTCATCTGAAGCTCATGGGGTGGGAATGACGGGAGTTCAGCCGCTCGCCCCATACGATGTGTCGAGTAGAAGAACATCACAGATTAAAGCTCCATTTGTGTCCCTGAAAACACCAGACACCATTCTGGGACTGTAACAATAGGCCTGATATGCCACATGATTCCAAGCCAACATGGGGCTCGCACGGAAGCGGTTCAGAACCTGTGGCTTTATAGATAACATTTGAAAAAAAAAATACATGAAAGAGGAAAAAGTCAAACATTATATTTAGCTTTGAAAGCTATAAGCTGAGACCCTTGTGCTAAAAAACCATTTGATTTTATTCTAATTTTACCTCTGTTAGGAATTACAGATTTGGAAGCATGACTTCATGGGACCGGGCCTTACTTCTCTCAGCTTTAAAAACAAGGAAATGTGCAGGACCAGCTCAGAGAGCTGTCCTGTTAAACACCCTATGAAATCTCAAGCCTCCATATCATAAACATACTTGATTTAGGGGTGACACTGAAGGCTAAAGAAGGATGATGGGGAAATGAGACAGTGAAGAGACAAGCCAAAGGAGGATACCAGTGTCATGCTTTTGCGAAAAGATCTGCTCTGCTCTTTGGGACTACCCTGAAGCTGCATGAGAATTATGTCAGAGTTTACCCATGAAGCGGTGGAGATTCTGTACCAAATTCCACCATTCTTTGTTGGGAGGGTACATTCAGGACATCAACCTACCTGCACTTCTGGGCTGTGTCTATACAGATACCTCCCTTGTCCCGCAACCCATCCAGAGTTTCAGAGAAAGAAAAACGGACTGAGCTTCAGCACTCTCAAACCATGACTGCCTTGAAACCAGGTGGGAAGAGCGGACCAAGCTTGGTACATCCCATACGATGTATTTATGTTAATCAGCTAGGGCACATTAACATCTGAATTTTGTGAACAGGAGAGTAGCAGGCGCACTGAACGTCTCTGTAAGCCTGAGATGATATCGAAGACAGTGACTAGAAAACACAGTTTGCAATACTGAACTAGAAATACCTGTCAAGGTAGTGGGCTTGGAGAAGAGGCCGGAAGGTGTCCAGAAGTGAATGAATGGGGGATCCCATTCCTAGAATTGCCCCCTTGCTTCTCACCCTCTTTTGTCTCAGAAACATACTTCAGTAATCCAGCATAACTTGAAACACACAAACAAATGTACCTTCATTAGCCAATCAAGATATACTGTGTTAAAGGCCCAGAGTCTTTAATTAAAGGCATAATTAAAGGAAGGATGGAGCCAATTTAGTGATGCAACACAGATATGCATAGCTCAAAGCAGGCATACAGATGGACCAAGGACTGGAAAATTGAAATTTTAGCAATGCATCTTTCTCCGTTTATATGGATCCACTTTCCTTCTATTCACCCTCTTAGAAGCGTGTGTGTCTGTGTGTGAGTGTTGTTTGCCAACAATTATGTGGATGTATGTGCCTGCATACAACCCTGTGGGTCCACAGGAGGAGGCCAGTAGGGCACATCAGGCATGCTCTACTACCACTCCGTGCTTCCCTTATTTGAGACAGGGTCTCTCACCGAACCAGAACCTCATTGTTTTGGCCAGGCTGTCTGTCTGGTGAAATGTGTCTGTCTCCACCCACTCCTTTCAACATGCTGATGTCACAGACATACATAGCCATGTCCTACTTTGTACATAGGTGCTAGGGATGCAACCTTAGGTCCTCATGTTTATCCAGCACTTAGCATGTAGATATAGATATAAATGATATAGATATATAGATATAGATGGAGTTCCCACTAGAGGAACCTGCTGCCTATGTTTTAATTCACACCAGACCACACAAGTCATACATTTTTTGGTAATGGTCCAGATAGGTCAAGTTGCCATCCTTTGTTCAATTAGCCTCTACAAAGAGCAGGGTCACAGGAACATGATATGCTCAGAAGGGCCACAGTCAGGACAAAGCCTCACAGATGAGATTGTATGCGAGGTAAATCTCAACCAGCACGGGTAGGAATTCTTTGTGACCCAATGGGAAACAAAGAATTAAATGACTTAATTTCTCAGCTTCTTCTTTGTATCGATATATGTTTGAATACGTTTAATTGCAGCTAACTTGAACCAGCCATCCTCCATTTGCCTGTGAGACCTTGAGTTAGTAAAATAACCTTTGTACGCTTTACTTTCAGCTTCCACAAGTGGGAGAAATAACATGTGTCACTAGGTGAAAGGTTCCAAGATGTGACGAGTAAAATCAAACCTGACGGGATGCCTGTCCTGAGAAGTAAATCTTTACTGGAACACAGCCATGCACACTTTCCTAGGTAGTATGAGGGGGTGGCAGAGTTGAAAACAGGTGACACAGACCTCGTGCTCAATGAAGCCTGAAATATTTACTGCTTTATTCCCAACAAATAAAGTCTTTTGACCTATGGCCCAGATTACCATGCAGATTAACTCTGATTGTCTTTTCTGAAGCATGTACCCTAGAGATCATTCTCTCTCTCTCTCTCTCTCTCTCTCTCTCTCTCATTCAGTATATATTAAATTTCTTTTGCTGTACTCAGAACACATTCTGGGCTCTAGGACCACACACTATTGGGGAAAAAAATAACCTCCAAGTTGAAGATCAAGGAAAAGGCTTTTATGCTTTTAATATACTCTTGAAACCTTTGCAGGTTTTCAGTTAATCTGTTAAATGTAGCACTAGGTTCATAACTTAATTTGTATATTTTAGCTTTTTACCTTAATGCATGTAATTGGCAGGTACCACATTAACACACAAAGGTGGTTAATGCTGTGCATTTTTTAAAAAAGCATATTTAGTTTATTATTTCTGCTAAATAATATAATGCACACATCACAGAACCAAGGGGCCTGAAAGGATGTGTGAAGGTGGATTCATTCATCCCTCGGCGTCTGGGCAGCATTTCACACCAATTATCCTACAAAAATCGTTGCATTTTATTCATTAAAATCACCAGATAATGGGATTCTACAGACTCCCTTGGTAATATGCACCAGGGTCTCATAATTCTTTTATCAGGGCATTTTCCCTCAGTAGAACCCGAATTCTTCCCGCTGCTAGGCCTTTTCATCTTGCTCTCAAAGGCCGGAGCTGCTCCACCTGAGGGTGTGCCGCACAAAGTCCCTGAGACGTTCTGGCTCTTTCCTTCCTACATGTGAAGGAAGGAGATGGCCAAGAAGCCACCAGGGCCTTGAAGGCAGCTCTCCTGCAGCCAGGGCCCCTTCTGAGTAGCAGGAAGGTCAAAGTGACTTTGTAGGAGTCTTTGCTCAAGAGGTAAAACAGCAAGGCTTTGGGGACAAAAAGGACATACTTTCTCTGAAAGCACACCACAGGCAATTCAGTTTTCTAACCATGAAACAAAACGGTCCTACTGCTAAACCATTATATACAGTGTCACTTAAAAAAACAAAACAAAAAACAAAACTGGGAGGCTGCTGTTCCTTTTTTTTCTGTAACATTTTCTTTCTATGTTTGAAATGCAGGTGTGTGTGCGTGTGCGTGTCCGAGTCATCACCCAGTATCATTCTTCAAGTGCTAGCTTCTGGGTTAGGGATGGGGCATCCATTCATCTTCTGCTCTCAGCTCTAGGACCCCCTTTGGGACAGACCCATCCACTCTGTCTCAGCATCTGTGAGTTTCTATGTGCTGTGTTTAGAGGGCCTTGCTTCCCTGGTGTCCTCCCTTCCCTCTGGTTCTTATACTCCTTCTGCTTCCTCTTCTGTAGTTTCTTGAGCACTGAGGGGAGGGAGATGATGGAGACATCCCACTTAGGGCCAAGTGTTCCTTAGTCTCCCACTCGCTTCACATTGTCCGGCTGTGGTGTTCTGTATTTGGTCTATCATCTCTCATGATGGCTGAGCAAGACATTTTTTTTAATGAAAGGTACAGAAACAACTAATTTGTTCAAAACTCCTCATTCCAATGGTTATTTAACGGCAGCATCTGAGCTCCTTTTAACCAACATGCTGTGTCAGAACCTCTTAAAAGACAGACAAGGTCTATGATCCCCTTGCAATCAGTCATGAGCTTGGTGACAAGAGGGCTACCTAAAGAACCTATGTATTCCCATGTAAAAGGACAAAAGGCACCAAAGGCGACTAGGTACCCAGGGAGTTGTTAAAGACACAAACTGTCAGCATGATTTGAGAAAAGTGGTTCCTACAGATCTGAGAATTTCCTTGCAGACAGTTGCAAAAGAGGTAAAGCACATGAGGATATTGGCTGTCATAAAGCAAAGAACCAGCCAAGCAACTAATAGCGAGCACTGAATTATCATATAAACTAAATACATTGTTACTTTTCTCTGCAGGTACAAATAACTGTAAAATCATCCCTATAGTTCTAGCACTGCAAATCAGGCTTTCAAAGCACATGTCTGTAAAACTTTAAGCAATAGCTTCCTCCTGCTTAAAAATAACATGTCGTTTTAAACGCAGGAATGCAGATACGGTGCCTAATGTGCCCATCACTGACCTGTCGGTCTCACCCAAAGTGGTTAATTTTCATTGTCAACTCGGCTGGATATAGAATTACCATGAAGCTCACCTCTGGGCAATCCAGTGAGGGTTTCCAGAAAGGTTTAGCTGAGGCAGAAAGATTGAATGTGGGTGGCATTGTCCTGTGGGCTCCATCCCAGTTTCACTATAAATGAAAGGCATGACAATCAGCATCCCTCTCTCCTTGTTAACTGTGTCTGTGATGTGACCAGCCACCCATGCACCTGCTGCCATGCACCATGCACTCATGCACTCATGCACCATGCACCCATGTACCCATGCACCTGCTGCCATGCACCATGATGGCCTGCGCTCTCAAACCTCGAGACCCAATCAACCCTTCCCTTTCTACACTGCTTCTGTTGGGAATTTTATTGCAGCAATGAGAAGCATAACAAACACAGTACCTGGAATGAATCAGGTAGTGTTTGTGCTTAAGACACACACGCCTTTATTTACTCTCTCAAGAAGTGTTATGGAAACAGATTACAAACAACCCGTATGGGATTTTGAAGTTCGTGTAGTCTTCCTTTAAAAACTTAACTTTGCAATGCCATCAACATTTGTGCCATTTCCTAGAGCTTAGGATGACTTTTTAGGTTGGATGGATTCAACTCTCAAATTTGATTAATGAAATGTGTTATATGCGGAAAGGCTACTGAGTTTTAATTTAGTTTCCTATCACAGACTCACCCAAACACTGTGAGAGACACCTTTAATCATGCTAATTTCAAGCAGGTTCATGATGTCCTGGAGATCTGTATATTTCAAGTTGAATTAATCTTCATCTCTCCCCACCCCCAGCTCTGACTTAAGCCTTCCCCTCCTCCTACGTCCTTTCTGTTCCGTTAATGGCACTGCCACCTCCCATCCCTGCTCATAGGGGCACAGTCATTGCTATCACATTTCATTTCCTGCTTAATATTTAACCAAATGACAGGCACCACTGAGGCAGGAGAATAAGGTGGAGAGTGAGGTCCAGAGGCCTCTGGAAAAAAAAAAACCCTCACAAATTAGCATATGAAAAGAACTGAGAGGCAAAGGGATGGCTAGGAGACTGAGCAGGCCAAGGCCATTATACTGGCCACTGGTGTAGGTGTAGAGGGACTCCGGAGCCCCTGGTGGCTACCTGTGACTTCTGATAATAGGAAAATACACAGGCATCCCTGGGTAGAGGTTCAGATGGACATGTGGTAACAGAGAGAGTACACACAGGAACACCCCTACTGTGCAATGAGGTGGAAAGTTCTGCCCAGAGGGCCTGGAAAGCCCCACCTTGGTGGCGTAGGTGGGCCGTTGAGTTACTGAACTCCCCTTGCCTTGCCTCACTTTCCCTTCTTGGAAGCCCAACACCTCTTAATATATCCTCTCTGCTCTGTGGTTACTGTGTCAGCTCAACACATAAGAACTTGGAATCCATTTAAGAGGGTAACCCCAAGAGCCCTAAATAGCAGCTACAACTTTCTTAAACCTATCCTGAACCTCACTAGTGTGTGGGCACATTCCCCTATGCTGAACCCCACTAGTGTGTGGGCACACTCCCCTGTTTTTAAACTTCTGTAGCTCGTGGTCAAGTTTCTCATGCCCCCACCAGCTGCCCAGACATAGCTCTGCAGTCTGAAAGCTTTATGTATGGATTGCCGAAAGCTTCCTTCCTAACAGGATCAGTCACATGAACTGGTTCAATGTAAGTTTTGTGAATAATGTTACGATATTTATTTTGAACTTATTTGGAGAAATACTGAGGCACCTGACCACAGTCCTTCTATGTAAGTCAGTGATGGACAGTAGATAGATGGCTTGTCTCGGGCTTCTACAACTGGAAATTTCTGAATCCCAAACTTGGGAGTCCAGATTCAAAGCTGGAAATGCGAGGATGTGGATTTCTGTTATTATATAACCCAACTAAGGAAACCTCGCTCATCATTCATGCCCTTTTAGCATATTCTACTCATGCCCATCAAACAGATACTTCAGAATGTATTTACTGCAAAATGAGGCTTCCGTGGATACTTTCACACTCACATGTTGGCCCTTTTATGACCTACACTGTTTTGTTTTGTTTTGTTTTGTTTTGTGTTTTACCAATATCAAAGAGACAGCCTAAACAATGAATACTTTGCATATGGACTCCTTTGAAGCAAAGATGCCCAACGTTGGTCAGATTCATGAGCCTCTGGTAAACATTACTTGGCTAAGTAAGAGAATATTGAGTAAGTAAAAGAACAAATAAAACTAACTAGAAACCATAAAAGAATATATAAGAAGCCTTGGTTCGAATGAGTGTGAACAGTAGTGTAAATGACAGAGGTTCAAGGTGACAGGTCTGTTCTGAACTCCATTTAGATTCAACTCTGAGCTCTGAGCTGCATGTGTAATTCTTTAGTGGAGCTAGTGTGTAGAAGGCCCGGAGTGTGATCTTCCCTTTCTGATTCGATAAAGGAAATTAAACTTTGACTCTTCCAACCTAAGGAAATATTGAAAATTTAGAAACTTATCTAGAGACGCAATGATCACATGAATAAGGGTACCTGTTGTGGACAGCTAGTTCCTTGAGCCAGCATGGCCCTCACCGTGATGGAATGGAGAGACTGGTGATGGACACTGTACTTTGGACTGTACTCATAGCCATTGAATAAGCAGGAAATGCTGTGATAGCCAAATCTGTAGTCTTGATAACGGAGAAGTTAAAGGTGGTGTTGAAAGGTCACTAGACCCTCTCCAGAGATTTAACCAACTTGCCTCCAAGCTGCACATGATGCTATTGGGTGCTGGAGCACACAGGAAGTGGACAGTGGGCTGAGGGTGAGGGTTCAGGGATGCCACTGTCCTGAGTTGTCACTCATTCAGGGGTGGAACTTTTCAGTGATGTAGCTGGGATTTTGTTTGTTTGTTTGTTTCACACTCTCCTGTAAGTAACTCTTCACCTATGCATAAATAAGCAAATACATAAATAAATAAATTTCACCAAGCCTGATTTGGATGGAATTATTTCTTTGGCTTACTGGGGGGAATAAATGTTTCTTCGTGTCCCCCTAGGAGAAAACGATACAGCAATTATTATTAAGGAAATCTAAATAAAAGACTTCTTTCTTTTTTGACGTGTAAAAGCACAGCATTCATGAAGCTATGTGGTAGTCAGCTTGTCTATGCACCCAGCTGGAAAATAGGAATAGGATCAGAAGTTATGGAGAGCTTAGGTTGAAGTGATACTCAGGCTTAGGGTGGGCGGCTTCTTCACCAGTGAAATCAACTGGCTTAAACACAAGATATGGTATTTACTTGATGCAAAACAAAATGGATATATTTGTTCTGTAATTTGAAGGGTTTGGGCATATGGAGTAAAGAAAAGGGTTTAAATTAGATTAGAAGCTGTTCACTAACAAAAAGGCATTCCATCAAATGGGTTACAGACAAGGAAATGACTATGTATTTTATCTTTATTTCTAAAGGAAACATATAGAGAACTATCTCCTTGAGATTGGTTAAAATCATTCAGGTTAGCTGGGCATGGTTGAGCATGCCTGTAATCTCAGTGCTCATGGAGGCAGAGGCAGGTGGATCTCTGTGAGTTAGAGGCCAGCCTGGTCAGGACAGTCAAGGCTACACAGAGAAATCCTGTCTCGAAAAACCAAAAGAAAAAGAAATCATTCCAGTTGCAAGCAGGAGGCAGGCAGGCAAAAAAGCAAATGGAGCGTTCTGCATGGAGGGGTTTCTGACCCTTTCCACAGGCCACAAGGAAAGTCTCATCACCTCGGTAGAGCACTCACCAACATTCCAATAGTGGTGGCAGTCATCTACCCATATGACTTAGATGAACAAGGCTCACTCAACCCACATTCCAACAACTGGTGCCACTTCTAACCCAGGACATGATGACTGCCTTTGTTTGCATTCTCTTTTGCCTGTGCATCTCGGCCACACACTTCTGACAGATTATTAAAACCAAAGAAACCTGTCTGAAGTCCCCAAGCAGGACAGAGTGTCAGTCTGAAAGCAAGCCACATTTACAAGTGAAAACTAAATTCTATCTATGTTCAATAAATTACGTATTGCATACAGCAAGAATTACATTATTGTCGCCATAATAATAAATGGCAGTTATTAGAATTACAGCAATAACATATGCAATTGCTAATGGACTTATAATGTAGCATGCCATTGGGAAATAAAAACTAACTATATTTTTTTCCTGTTACCAAACAAATGCAGCTATAATCTATACAGTAATTTGAAACTGGGTAGTTATAAGTAGAAGTTCATACCCATATTTGCTATGCAGATGTAGGCTTCTGTCACATAATTTCTCACTAAAATTAAATAAGAGAAAACCATCACACAGAGACTGATTGGATTATTTTGACTGACTAATCTGGCTGCCAAGTTCTTCAATTAAAAAAAAAAAGTTGAAGTTGACCCCCAAACGTCAGAGAATTTGAAATGATAATTGAGTCAATTAAAATTTTAATTTTTAGATTTTTTCCCCCAAAAGAAATTGGTTTAACTGGTCACATAAGTCAAGTCAAACTAGTTTTCATGTAGTGACATAGCTTTGGTGTTTACTCATAATTGGCTCATTGGGAAAATAGTAACAATAGCACAATAGCTTAAAATTAATGACCTGTATTAGAAGAAGTCCACTGAGGTGGATCTAACAAGGTTTCCATTACCATGTATGTTGGAGAGGTCTAGAGAGAAGTGGCCAACTCATAGTTGTATTATAGACTACTGTGTAATACGGTGATTAAAAACAACAATGATAAATTATTTTCTACAATTCTGTGGGTTGTAGGGGCCTATGTGGACACAGTGTTTGCTCCCTTGATAGAGGTCTCAGACCATTCAGTTCTTCAGCTAGAAGCTCTACAAGGAAGAGGACATCCAAGATGACCTTTTCTCACCAAGGGCTTCTTTTCAGGTGGTCCCTCATCTTCAGGAGTCAAGCCTGATTTTCTCACCAGGCCAGGGACTTATAAGTGAGGGTATTCTAGCAAGACAAACCCCAACATTCGTATAAGTATTTACTAAGGCCAATTGCATCCTGTGTGCTATAGTCCCACTGGTAGACACAAGTCTAGAGATGAGGTAGGAGGCATCACCTCAAAGGCAAGGACCACGGGAAATTCTTAGCACAGTATGTTACCTCATGTGAACTGCTATGGAGCAAGATTAAAACTCACAGCACTTTTCTGTGCTTTCTTCCCATCAGGCCAGGCTGGGTCTCCAGAACCACATTTATCCTGTCTTTGAGAATGCTAAGATTTATTGTTTCAGGGTTATTCAGAAAGAAAAGAGAGAGAGAGAGAGAGACAGAGAGAGAGAGAGAGAGAGAGAGAGAATGGTTTATTATTTGTAACAGCTTTAAAAAAGACACCAATTAAATGCATCACCAACTTGAGATTCCAGTCTTTTTTTATTTAAGAAGGAGCTCTACAGCAAATATAGTTCTGTTAGTACATGAGTGTGTTCATGTATGTGCAAGAATGTATAGAGGGGTCAAAGTACAAATTTGATGTCCATCCTCAGACACTGCCCCACATTTTTGTTTTCCTTCTGTTTTTGAGACAGACCTTCTATTGGTCTGGAGCTCCTCAAATCGCCCAGGCTGACAAAAGCCAGTGAGCTTTTGTCTGCCTTCCCAGTGCTGAGATGACAAGCATAGGCCACCAATCTCAGTTTTTTTTTAAAAAGTGGGTTCTGAGAGTCAAACTCAGACTCTTGTCCTTGCAAGGCAACCCTGACTGACTGACTTATCTCTTCAGCTCAGCTCTGGAGTTTTGATGAGCCTTACTTAAAATGACCCCAACAGATCACACCATGTGTCCTGTTAAATGGAGCAAGCTCTGGGAGGAAGGGTTTGGTGTTGCATGGCTTTCATGTAATACTTGGGGAATGGAGCATCAAAAGTGGTACTATACTTGTTCATCGTCTCGGGTTGTGAATGTTCAGGCAGAAGGTTCCTGATCTAGAAGAACTCGTTGGTCTGCGGGAAGCTCATTTGCAGAATGTCTCTATAGCGCCTTCACAGGGGGCTTCTCCACCTACTGACTATCTATAGAGGGGGACCGTCTGTATACTTGTTTGTTTGAAAAGTTCCATTCTGTGCCAGGTATGACTAAGCAGTTCTCTTCCTTCTTAGCCTCAAAATTTCCTTTATATTCTCAAAAACTATTTTAGAACCCTAAAGAGTTTTTGTCATATAGATAGTAGCTATCAGTATTTCCCGTGTTGGAAATTAAAAGACTCTTTTTAGTCATGTGGCCATGGAAGCATGCTTTCTATCAGCTGTTAGAATGGGCATGCCAGGCTTCACGCTGCCCCTAGACAGTCCATTCTACACTCCAGAAGAGAATGAAACTGGAAAAAAACCCCCATAGATTGGATTTTATTTATTGTTATGAAGATAGATGTGACCCAGTGAGCCCCAGGAAAACCCTCAGACACTCAGAAGCTCCTAGCCCACCCTTTAAGAACTGCTGTTTAAAACATTTTCCCTTGAAAAATAAGATATAACTCTGACTGAAATTTTCAAACATATTTTCTTTTTCAAATCCACTGCTGGACAGTCTGGAAATGAATACAATTTACTAATGTCAACGCATAAACCCAGAGATGTTAGTACAGCAAAGTTGAAGCCAGAGGCTGAGAACTTGCCTTTTGTGATCAACAGATTTTGCATTAACCGATGAGTAAGGTAGAGGGAAAAACTCACGTTGGACGAGAGGGGTTAATTTGATAGAGCTGTGTTCTCTCTTCTATCCCAGCCTCCCTAAGGACAGACACTCAGTGAAAGGGAGAATGAGGAAAACTACCTGGCCCCTGGGCGAGGACGGGAGGAAATTTTCTCTCAATAATGGTTTTAGAGAGAAAGGGGGAAAGTTTCCCCTGAGAAGTCTTAACCGCAGGCCTGGCCTCTTAAGGGCTTTTAAATTTTCATTCTTACTATAAAGTTGTCCCAGGTTGGTGGTGCTTCCGGGCATCTGGTGAGTCAGGAATGTAAAGCTTACCTGATGGAGTAGACCTTTAACTCAGACTCCAAGGAATGTCCCTACACGTGTCATTAAGGATATACTTACAGTTTAGGAAAGAAAAACGTGCACACACAAGAAATAAATAAGGAAATAAACTGCCGAATCAAGTGGGCAGAAAAGAGAGGTTTCTCTCCCTTTTGAAAGTATAAAAGTGATTAACATGCTTATACACATAAAAGAAGATTTGGAACTATGTCAAGGGACCAGTCAGATCTGGGGGGCAGGGAGTGGGGAGAGCAGTGGATAGAACTTCTAAACCAGATGACCCAATAGCACGTGTAGAAATGGTAATATCTGATGTAATGCGGAACTTACGGTCGTGAGCTGATTGGCACCCTCACATACTGGTGAGACCACTTTGGAAAACCATTTGGCAGTGCTCGCTGAAGCTCAACCGCCTGTGCCCCATGACAAAGCAATCCTTTTAGATAAGAACTCAATAAAAAATGCTCAGCATATGCTCACCCAAATAAATGTGCAAGAGAATTTATAGCAGCAGTATTTATAATGGTTATAAATATGTGCTCATTTTATGAAAATTCATCTAGCTATAAATTTAGGATTTCTGCATCTTTATGTATGTTGTACTTCAATAAAAATTTACACACACATCTCCTTTGTGCATAAAAGTTTCTTAAGATCTAAAGCAAAAGATAAGCCTCATAAATCATGGCAGATACAACTCTTCAATAGATTTATTGTGCAAAACAGAAAAAAGTCAACAAAGAAGCCAAGGAATAGATTATATACCTTTAAAGAAAATTAATTAACAAGAAAGGAAATGCAATGAAATTACAAAAATATATTGGGAAGAGACCAACGTCTGGTATAGAAAAGAGGTGAATAAAGATGGACGATCAAGGCATAGTGTCAGTCCCTCCTCAGCCCAACCAGTGAAGACAGAGCATGGGAAACAATGTTCGATGTCAGCAGCAGAAAAACAAACAAACAAACAAACAAACAAACAAACTCTAGAATTGAGATAAAAACTTCAATCCTTAGAGTCAGGAACAAAATAGCTTCTGAAGGCATACAAGATGATGCAGACCATAAGATACAGAAAAGTCAGAGGCAAAGATAAAGGGAGGTCTTAAAAGAAGCAAGAAATTGAAGGGGAGAGTTTATACAGAACATAATGTTTAGACTGCCAGCAGCATGGAAGCCAGAGGAACACAGAATGCTGTGCTTAAAGATCTGGGAGAACAGACATCATATATATATATGACTGCAATTGTCCAACAGCTATGGAAAATTAAAGCTTGGGGGTACTCTGGGCTATCCATCTAGATGAGAACCCAAGGCCTGTCTTGTCACTATGAGCCGCTACATAAAAGAACAAAATAAAATTCGTGAGTCAGTCACAGTTCAGTTGCTGTGACAGAATACCAGAGTGAAAGGACCCCAAGTAAGACGACTCCTACTTGTACGTCTGTTGGTCCATGCTTGCCCTCGTTGCTGGGTACCTGTTCTGCGGCAGAAAGTTTCAGTAGTGGGAATGAGGGGCAGAGGAGACTGGTCCCATGATAGTAGCCAAGAAGTAGAGAGGAGAAAAATGCCAGTGAATTGTCTCCTTTTGATTCCCTCCCCACCCCCCAACCTTTGCCTTACTGGGTAGTGCTGCCTGTGTTCAGGGTTCCTCTCTCCCCACACTTGGACTCTCTCTGCAAACACCATCACAGACATACCTAGGTGAACCATCACAAATCAAGCTGCTTGTGAGATGTAAACATGTAGTTAATAAAATCTTCTCATAATGAATTGTGCATAGAATGGTTCAAGTATGGAACAAGGACAGCCAAAAAGCAGATGCCGCTTCCTCAGTCACAGAAATGGGCTGACTGGACGTAGATGCTCAGGGATAGGGTAGGAGCAGCTCACCGGACTAAGTGCTCGGTGAGTGCAGCTGAGACTCGGAATTGACACTTCCCATAACCCCATCAGTTCACGCGCTGGGAACTGGAGACAGAAGTTTCCTGGAGCTTTCTGGCTAGATACTCTACCCCAGCCTGCATGCCCCAAGTTGAGTTAGAGAGCCCCAATCGTTCTCAGGTGGTGAACAAGAGAAGAAGACACTTTACCTCTGCCTCCAGCTTCCAGCCTTGAAAAGCTGCACCCACAAGAGCCTGCATACCTGTGCACTCACAGACGCAAACAAATGAAGATCCACAAGACAATCCTTGGGAAATACTTACATGGAAGGATGGATAGATGCCTGGATTGTACAGATACATGACTGTGCTTCCTCCAACATACGGCATACCTCTTAGGCGGAGTCTGATTGATGCCATAATATAGAGAAAAAAATTGTAATATTTTGAACTTTCACTTTTTTTTCGGTCTGATTAGTGCTTCCTAGACTTAAGAGAAACGCACACAGCGCTAAGTGTGCAGCACACAGGACAGCTGCCTGTAGGGACTCTCTGGGTGCCATGGGCAAAGAGTCCAGGGACTCAGAGGATGAAATATGTCCTTGGAGGTGAAACTCAGGATCCTTCTCTTTTTCAGAGTGAAATGTGACAAGCATCGTTGGGGCAGTTCTGAATATCTTTACCCAAGCCCGAGAAATTATTTATCTTCTCTGGACAACGACAAAAAAAAAATGTATGGCATACTTTAAAAAGTATGTCACTATTTCCTAAGAGAAATGACTGCCTCTCTAGAATCTGACTAAAAATCACGGGCAATTGAAAGCCTGGTTTATCCCTGTGGACTATTAGTCACCCTATAAAAGTTAATTTAAAACAAATTAATCCATAAATCTCTACATTGTCTGCAAATACTTACCACTATAAAAACCTAATTTAAACCCTTTCCCCTGTATTCTAAATTAGGGTTGCATTGCATTTTAGAACTGTCTTCCTGGCTCAGAATAAATTACTAGTTATTTCCTTTCTTATTGATGTCGGTGGAGGTTCTAAGGCCGATATTAGGTCCAGCAGCACCAGCTCTTAGTGCTCAAAGGGGGAAGAATGTACAATATTTTTACAGAAGCCTTAACACATAAACTTTATGTGGTTGAGAACTTTAATTCTCATTGTAGCTCTTCCGTCTCTTTCTCCTGAAATTTATCACTTTGCTCAAACTTAGGGGAGAGAAGGAAATGAAATCAGAGAGGACATTCTTCGATGGGGATTGTGATAGCATTTTTCCTTTTACCAGTGCCATCAATATTGGAGTCTTAAAGTGAAGGGCAAGGAAGCCTCATCTCACTGAACAGGCTGAAGAGGGTAAGTGGAACCCAGAGACAGCCTAGAGTTCTGCTGGAAATCCAAAATACCAATTCTAGCTATTCAAGAAACATTTCTTTAAATGATTTGCAGAGCATTGGGAAAGGACTCGGATAAAATACCGTCTCCATTTAGATGAGGTCATGACTATAAACACGATCTTTTGAAGCAAGAACTAATAGCCCTACTCTTGCTTGCAAAGGGGATGTTATCATCTTCAGTGAGCTTCAGATTTTTGAATATTCAATTTGTATATAGAAGAAAATACTTCTTAACCTATGAAGTTCTGTCCTGTGTTTTATTTTATTTTATTTTATTTTTTAATGCCTATCTTCCAAGTCAGAGGAGAACCAGGGTAGTGATTAAATTCATTAATTCCAAATCCGCCCCCCCCCTCCGCTGTTGTCAGCCAATGAGAAGACACAATTTAGTACATGTAGACATTTCACGGAAAGGTGTTCCATGGCTGTCATTTTCGTAATCTAAAAAAGGTACTTATAGTATTGTTAATTACCCAGCTCCCCACCACTACCCTGATGTTAAATGGCACTGTTCCATTAGCTGTAATTATTCCATTTGTAATAAATAAGCATTAACCATTTTCAAATGTACACTCACAAATCATTTTTAAAGGATGAGTTTCATGCATTTAAAATCATATATTTCACAACAGCCCAGATGACAAAATCCGTGTGAAGGCCTAAACTCAAATTAGGAGAGCATTTACAAAAATTAAAAAGAAACGCATTCAGGAATTGAAATTATTACAGCCTCTGAGACCTTTCAGGAGGGAATACAGGGCGAGAATGATGGCAGCTACAACCGGGGAAGGACTACATAGACACGCACCTGAATGCATCCTTCAAAAGACCCAGTTTTCTTTATAGAACCCAGCACTCAAAACAGAAAGTGAGCTGTGTGAAAATAGACTCTGATGGCTCATGGGCAGATGGACAGCTGCCCAAGTTGCTTTGGTCTCTCTTCTGGAGAAGTGGGATGGACCCAACACTCTTCTTTAATTTAGAGATGCAGATGTGCAGATGTGGGTGCAAGTGGTGGGCAGAGGGGGAGGGGAGAAATGTGAAGCAGGGATAGATTTTCAGATCCCCCCAACACACACAGACACACACGTTACTTGGAGACTCCTTTGAGTAGTGAAGATATGCTGTATCCAACACTTTTTATAGGTTCACTCTCCTTGTTTAAACTAGAAAGAAATTAATTAAAAGTACAGTGGAGAGTCATAGGAGCACGCAGGTATGACGTATACTCCTTTTTCATGCAGACTGTAAGGTAATGCAATTTGCAAATATTGTAAAATGTTAACTAGCAGGTCGTGAGGCTACTGTGAAAATATGGGTACCAATAGATAGGTAGAGGAAAAGGCTGAGGCTGATGTAAACTGCCAAAATAATTTTTTAAGGCAGAAAATATCCATGTTTACATTATCATCATCATCACCACCACCATCATCACCTTCAGTTCTGGGGATTATATCCCTGTCTTTGTGAAGTCTAGGCAAGTGTTCTCTGACTGTACTACCCCACAGCCCAATATGTAGTGTACCTTTAGTAATATACCCAGGGAGTTAAAATTCGGATTGCTATTGACACTGGATTAAAAGTGGGTTCCTACATGCTAGTCCAAGGGCTTTTGGATTCATTCCAGGTTGGATTTTCTGATTGACTCTGCTTTCAACAACAGAGCACAAATTATTCTGACAGATCTCATTTATATATACATAGATATAGATATATTACACAGGGGAGGATATTTACATGAATGCAGGTACTCATGGTCAGAGAGTGCTGGTGATATTGGCGCTCTAGTTAGGCAGTTGTGAGCCACCCAGTATGCTGTTAGGAACCAAACTCACATCCTCTAAAAGGGCAGTCCATCCTCTTCACTGTTGTGCTATCTCTCTAGCCCCTCAAATGATTTTTGTGAACACTGAATGATAGTATGAGCAGGAAAGTCTACTTACTAAATATATCTAATATAAACTTACATTTATTTATATAATAAATATAAAGTGATATAGATTCTCAGCCTTAGCATAAATCTGTTAATAACAATAGCGTGCACAGTCAACCCATTTACTGTTGTGAAAGAGTGACGACGCAGTGTAGTGGATAGCCTGGGAGGGGGCAGAGCTGTGCTGTCCAGTATAATTGTCACTAAGAAGCCCAATTAAATTAAACAAAATGTAACTAGTTTCCTAGTTAGTGTTACTATTGCTATGATGAAACACCATAATCAAAGCTACTTGGGAAGGAAAGGGTTTATTTCTGCTTACGGTTCCCATGACGGAGGGACATCAGGGCAAGAACTCAAACAGGGTAGGAACCTAGGGGCCCAGGTTGATGCAGAGGCCATGAAGGGGTGCTGCTTACTGGCTTGCTCCCCATGGCTTGCTCAGCCTGCTTTCTTATAGAACCCATGACCACCTGCCAACATATGGCCCCACCCGCATGGGCTGGCCCCTCTCCCATCACGCATTAATTAAGAAAATGCTTTAAAGCTTGCATACGGTCCAAAGTTATAGAGACGTTTTCTCTATTGGGGTTCCCTTCTCTCAGAATTACTGTATCAAATAGACGTAAGATCAGCCAGAATATCCAGTTTGCTAATTGGACAGGCCATATTTCAAGTATTCAATAGCCCCACAGACCTGGAGGCTACGGAACTGGACATCCTATACAGAACACCTACTTTATTGGAAAACAATTACATTGGGCAGAAAGTTCTAGGGACACATTCTAAAGTCAACAAAGAGAAATTTTTGTGTCATCTAGTCAACCAAAGGGGCTGGAGAGTGGCTTTTATTGCTCAAAATTTGTCCAGCGACAATGGCTTTCAAGTTTTATGGTCAACATATTGTCTATAAGGAATATTCCTGAGAAGCTGAACCAGAATTCCTGCTCTCAGAGGCACTCAGGGAAGACACAGCCTAGCTTACCTTGGAGGCATAGTGGCTGGCAGGCCTGGAAAGATTGAGTTGTCTTTCTTTGAATAAAATTGCAATGTGCTTGCAATGATCTTATTTATCTCTTATCATGGCCTCTGAAAGAAGTTTCTACCCTGTTATCTCCTTGCTCCAGGGAAGCTGTTTAGGTTGCACATAATATTGTAAATATTCAACCAAAATGATTTCTTTTGAAGGTTTTATTCCTTTATATGAAAACATGTACCCTGTCTGTAACTGCTTCAGCCCTTTTTAAAATGTAATTTTATGTACTCCAAGCAAGGAAACCAACATTCCTGGGCAGAGTGGCCAGACAGAAGTCCCCTAGCAAAGTAAGTGCTTTAGGTAATTCTGTACATAGTGACAGGCTAAACCAGATCCCAAGATGTGTGGGTAATGTCTACCTTCTGAAGTCCCATTGTCTTCATCTGTGCAGTAGAATCAACATAGTCTATTATTGTAGAAACACTTTCCCTGTCTAGGAAATCTGATGTCTTTTCACAATCAGCAATAGGGAGGTAACTAATGTGTTTTGGGGGAAGAGGTACTATTAGTTCTGTTTGCCATTCAGAACCAAAGGAATGGCATTAAATGAAATTATTCACAGCTCCCTCCCCCTGGGAGCAACAGCACTACTCTTTGATCTCTCCACATCCAGAACTGCATTGGTGGCCATTTCAAACTCTGACTTTATTTGATGAACTGTGAAAAGCACCCCCTCCTTATTTCATTGAGGGCTTATCACTAAACTGGTTCACACTAGATGAGTGTTGGCTTAGGGAATCTCAAAATGAAGAAGGGACATAGCCAATTTCCAGGTAGACAATCAACACACACACATACACACACACACACACATACATTTTTCTAAGCTAATAAGTTATATGAAAACAGACTTTGTGTTTAGTTCAATTTGAAGATCCTTGTTATCTCTGCAACTAGAAGATATTCAGTAGCTATTTAAAAAAAACAGGCAAAATTTAGGGCATACATAGTAAATATTCTGATTTTTTTTCATTTCAAATGCATCAATTATTTTCACTAATTTGCCATCTTTCCAATTATGGGGAGTTCTGAGAGATTCTTGCTTCTTGTTGTCTCTAGCCCCCTGGAGAAGAGTATGGCCAAGAGAGGAGCTGATAACCAGTTGTTTCCATTCTCTGTAAACAACCCACACATGATCCTCAAGCACTTAGAAAGCAAAAGGGAAGTGTTCTGGCAGAGCCACAGCCATGAGAAGACAGCCTTGACAGACAGAGCAATTTGATGCCTGACAATGGGTGGGGGTGGGGGTGGGGCGGGGACTTCCTTTTTTAGCATAGTGATGCCTGGCTCTTCAAGGGAACAAAATTACCCCATATATCTTGCCCTGTATCTTACATCCACCTCTACCCCAGGACACAGAGACCTCAAGGTGGAACATGGCTGGAAGGTTCGCTTCAGGAAATCACTAGACTGGGAGATTCTCAAATGAGCCCTTGGGAAACAAATTCTGATACTAGTAAGACTTGATGAAAAGCTTTTCACATATCCTAAATATAGAAGTGGTCTTGAGAGTCAATTGCCAGTGGAGGCCCAAAGGGCTAACGTTGAAACCGATTTGAAAGGCACCAGAAAGTATCTTCTTCACCTCTCACCTTTCCCTGCCCTCTCTCCCCTCTTCTCACAGGCGTTCCTCTGGAGTCAAGAGCCCCCCTCAATTCTTGTCAATCACGTGTGATGGCTGAGTGATTGGCAGGCTCTGAATGAAACTCATTCACTCTCAAGTGTTACCCTGAGCTCTCATTTGCATTTAAACCTTTCTCTTTCTAGCTTCAGAATTGCCTGCTTTTTATTTTTCCTTAAAAGATTTTTTTTTAAGCAGAAAACAGGAGAGATGAGTCTCTTGATGCTCTCCTGTTTTTTTTTTTTTTAAATGGTGAACGCTCAATGTGCTTTCTAGGTTTCACCTGCAGATAAGGGCACCTAGCAAGCAAAGGGCAAGGGTGAAAGATGGAGGATGAAGAGATGGAAGCAAAACAGGAGAAAAGGCAAGAAAAAGGAGAAAGAAGGGAGGGAAGCTCACTGTGGTTTCCAGCATAGAGCTGAAGTTTCCCTATTGGCATTCCTTGAAGAAATAAAGTGGGAGGTGGTCATAGCTTAAAATGTGCCCTCCTGGCCATGATTTCTTCTGGCACCTAAAGCATTCCTCTGCCTTCTCCTCTCAATACTAGTGACTAGGGGCCTGGCAGCTCTCCTACTAAAATTCTAACTCGATTCTAACCGATTTCATTCCGTGAGTGCATGCTGTTTTGTTCTGACATTTCTGGTGTGGATTTTGCCTATGCTTACATATTTGAATGACTTAAAGTAATCTCCAGTATAGCATTTTATTGTCCTAGCCTCTGTCTCTCGCAAAATAAAGCAATTCGAATCTCCTCATAGCAGCACAGATTGTCACAGAACATGTGACCATTGTCCCTCAAGGAGCACCGAGCGTGATCTCTTTTCTGCACCTCCATCAGATGTGTGTCAGCCAGGAAACTGAAGCCAGGCAGCCCTGCCTTGAAATTTTTCATGGAAAGGTGTGCACTCACAGACGGTCCTCAAGGTGGATTACTGGCAGACAACTCCCTTTGCATCCTTGGCAGGCAAGATGGATTTACAATGTCTGCTGTGGGCCCTGGGGACCAGAGAACAGTTAGCAATCAGCTCCTGTTCAATTGTCTTCAATAATCATGGCTGTAATGCGCAATAACAGTTCACAGCCACCATGGTCCCATTCATGCAGCTACCCTCCCTCTTGTAATGTTTGCTGCTACTTGTTTAGAGTTTGTCAGTCATTAGTAAAGTGGCCTTGAGTTATAGGCATGACACACAAGTGCTCCAAGATGGGCATCCCCAGACGTTTTCCTTCCCAGAGAGAGAGAGAAAAGTTATTTGAGAAATGTTGTTTAATGTTTGCATGGGTGGAAGAAGCCTTGTGGAAAGTTCGAGAAAGTAATTATCACGTAACTGCAAAACATCTCCCACTTCTAGTTCTGTGATGGCATTAAAATTGCAAATGTTTTATATCCAGATAATATTAATGATGATGATGGTGGCTAAATACATCTCTTTAAACAACAGACTCACAGAGCAAGTCAGCCAAGACTGGCTGAGGGAACGGCAGATTGCGGGCTCCCACCTCACCAGCATACCAGTATGCCACGGCAGGTGGAGTGACTGGCTGAGCTGAAGCTCCCCCCGCCCCAACACACATGCCTTTTGGGGGGAGTTGTCACTGCCAATCCTGCAAAGTTGAAGTTGTTCAAGATCGATGATGTTCTTGCTCTGACGGTGGACTGCCTTGGTTGGTCATCCTTAGCAACCCAGAAGCTCCTGATAATGGAGTCAGGGAGATGGCAGCCAGCAAGTGTTTCCAGGGCAACTGAGGTCCCTGAGAAGCTTCACAGAAGTGCACTTTTGCTGACTAGATAGGGAGGAGGAGACACACATACTGAGAGGTCAGCCAGCCCAGGAGCTAAGTCTTTGAATGGCACCGGCTGGCTTGGGCCCCTGGTAACAGTCGCAGTGTGATCATTGAAATGCAGCCTATCTCGGGTTGCAGAGATGGCTCAGCTGCTGAAGCACTTGCCTTACTTAAGGACCTTTGTTTGATCCCCAGAACCCACATAAAAGAGGCAGGCATGGCGGAAGCCACTTGTCACCTCAACATTGGGAGGTAGAGACAGGTGGATGTCTGGATTCACTGACAGCCAGCCTACTTGCTGAGCTCCCTGTCTGCGGGGAACTGCAGAGGAGGGTGGCTTCCGGCCTCCACAGGGATTTGCACATATTTGCATATACAGATGTACCGTCACACGCAAAACACTCACACACTCACAAGTACTACACAATTATTATTATTATTATTATTATTTTAAAGACAAGTGCATCCTGGTCCCTTCGGGGAGAAGCTTTTTTTTGTCTAAGGGCAGATTTGGCAGGGGTGTTGTGGTTGTGGTTTTATGGAGTTGAACCCAGTCATCAAAAGAATACATCTGTGACACACTGTACGGTAGCCAACTTCTGTGAAGTAGTGTTTCCAGACTTTCTAAGTTTCTGAAGGATTTCTGTTTGCGAGTTTGACCAAATTTTCATGTAAAGTTTCCCAGTAATTCATGTGGTAGAAACAATGCTAGACACCCTGGCTGAGCTGGAGAAAACCTAGGTAGAGCAGAACGGGCAACTCTTTTTTCTCTTCCAGTGAGTCGCAGATATTGGCACACGTGAGCCTCCATTATCATGGTTAGCTTTGACTATTGGCAGCAAACAACGCACCCTTGAGACTCTGCGTCAACACGCACTACATCAGACTTCCAAAGCTCAGCTGATGGTCTGGAAGGCCGGGGGCTCAGTAATAACCGTGAACTCATCACGGGAGGCTTCCCTACCTGCCCCCGACTTCATTATCCTTGAGGTGAACCCACAAAGCAGTGCCTATAAGCAGCTGTGGGCAATGAGTTCTCTGTAAGGAACACACGTAAAGGGCCCACGTGTCGGCTTGTATGTGGAAAGCATGGTCTCTGTGTGACGAATGCAGTTTTGTGTTACTGTAGAGCTCACGTCAAGACATGATGACAGAACTGTGATTTCTGCTGAGGGACTTGGGGCAAAGAAATAGTCCCACTCAGTCACTTTAAGCTTTCATCCCATGAAGAAGGCGAGGCGTATTAAACGCTGATGAGTGCTCTCAGGGTTCACTCCGTCCCAGGCTCTTTTCTCTAGCAGTGTGACAAGAGGGAAGGAGACTCCTTTGAGCTCCATTTGCTCCGTGGAAATGAAGATTAGCTCAGTAAATCACACACAGTCATCATTTAACAGCCATCGTTATTATCACTGGTCTTGGCTGCTTCTAGGCAAGGCAATCCAGAGAAGACACTCCCTTCCTAACTCCAGAGCAAGCTTGCGGGCATGGTGTGTGCCGGAGTTCCAGAGGCTTCTCTCTCAAAGACTCACTTGGAGAAGTAAAAACAAGCAAACACGAGAGCTCTTGGTACATTTTGCCCCAAACACAGCAAACAACAGAAGATCCAAACGGCTGAGGTTAAACTGGTGAAATTAATGTAAAGACAATTCAGTCACTTTACTTGTCCATACCTGGCTGGGAGCGAAGCTGAAGCAATGAGAGTTTGGACACTTTTTAGACTGGCATCTTTGTGACTGGATGGGAAGCAGAGAGTGGAGCTGCAGCATCTTGAGGGTTACGAACAAGGAGCTTTCTTTCTGCCTCGTAAACTCACGGGGTGAAATCTCATCCCTTGATCTTCAAAGTGTGACAAAGAGCTATTGATTGAGAGCATATTGTCATTTAAATTACAATTAGGGATGGGTGAAAGGTGGTTATTCAACAATTCAAACCTTTCTTTGAATGCTGTCAAGGACGACATAACCTTAACCCAAACACACTTCGGAAACTTCGAAGTTTCAGCGTGTCTAAAATCAATGCGCGCTTCTTAAAGGAAAAGCATCTCGTTCATTACTCTCAGCGTCGCGTTCTTTCAGTGAGCTTGCTCTCGGTCACACACACACACGGGCGCACAAAACATGTGTCTTAACATGACCGCAACGCTGCGCATGCACTGTGAGATGAGATAAAATCTTCCAGCCCATTTCCTAGCATAGTTCCAGGTACACGCATCTTTAAAAATTAAGTGGTGTGGGGATGATATACGTTTCCATTTAGACTGTTTTAAGGAGGACACTTAAAACAGTTCTGAGTGCTGAAATCACGAAGAACTTTAATGTCTTTTATTGCCCGGGAGACAATATTCAGTCCTAAAGGCTGTTGGTATTTTCACCACACACAGTGGAAAGTCTGTACACGTGTGTGCGTGTGTCTAGTGGTGTCCTAGCACCGACTCTCGCCTTTTGCCAGATGAATGTGCTCTGTAAAGAATTGGCTCTGATGTGTCAGGCACACGTGCGCCGTGCGCGCATGGATACGAGCGAATGTGCCATCCCTTCGCTGGCAAAATGCTTGACTCAACAGCGTTGCCCCAGCCATGTCTGCTGCCGCTTTCTCGGGAAGGCAGGCAGTGCAGACGCCGTGGCTCAGAGCTCCCACACGGAAGATCCCTTTGGATCTGGCCGCCCAAACGCCTCTCTGCCTCCCTACCACGCATGCATCCATACCTATGTGCTTTCTTCCAGGAGTGGCATGCGTTTGCCAGGATGACATATCAGGCCAGATGAGAGCCTGGCAGTCTCTTGTCCACAGGGTCACCCCCGTACTGGCGGCGGAAAGACACGGAAAGAGGCAAGGTCACCCAGCCCTGCAGCCTCCCGCTTCAACAGTCTCACACAGGAGACCACAGTGCAGATTCAGGCACACACCATCTTTGGGGTACACTGGCCAGGCAGGTGGAGGGCACATTTCTGAGCCATTAAGGAACACGCTTCAAGTACAGCTTCCCGGGAAGCCGTGGTCTGTGAGCACATCTGTTAAGCAAATGGGAACATCCGATTTTACATCTTATTTGGGAACTGAGTAGAAGAACCACGGGATGACACCTTTATATAATAGAACCAGCAAGTGTGTGTGTGGGGGAGAGATGTCAAGGCTTCATGGTCGGGTAACAGGAGATCTCATCAGAATTTCACGAGGATTCAGCCTAAGCCTGACTAAGAAGAAAGGGACACTGCCCATATACAAACAGGCAATACATGACACACAAATTTTTAAAGGTTTCTACTTACACGAGGAGGGGAAAAAAAAAAAAAAAAACAACAAAAAAACAAACAAAAAACTAACTTAGGGTTTCATCGCGACCACCCTGTTTACTAATAAATTCCATTTGAATGTCAAAATAGAAATTTGAAGCCGGAATAGGTTTTACTCGTATCCGGACAGATATGGTATCTCACTGTTGAGAAAGGAGCTGGGAGCGACGCACGGCCTTCGGGGGGAAGTGATGCTTTACTGCCGCCTTGTGGACGGCCGAGAGGCAGAGCGTCTCTCTCTGCAGCAGCCTCTAATTTATGAGCCTTGTCAATAAGAGAACCAGACACACGTGCGTGTGGGGCAGATTAAATATTAATGGCGTTTAGTCAGGAAAAAAAAAATTATTTTAACCAAAGGAGATCTATAAACAGTCCGCAAGTGATTTTGCACTATATTTCGAGAAATTCTCGATACGCGCTCGCGTACACACCCACACCCCGCACAAGCTGGGACAAAGCATGACAGAATTAGCCATTAAACAAGAAATTAGTCAGAAGAGCGCCTGCCGTCTTACTTAAAAAAAAAAAAAAAAATACAGGGAGTTCTGTTCATGCTTTGTGAAATTCTGTCATTATGCTTCAAGAGAATTTGGAAAGTCTGTTAATTGTCATAGAATTAAATGCAGCACCAGGAAAAAAAAAGTGATGCGTAAAAAAGAAAAAAAAAATTAAAAAAACTGGACATATTCTGGGGTTCCGTCCAGCATTTCAACTTCGAATGTTTATTTAAACATAACTTGAGTTTATAAACTTGTTTTCCAAGGAGATTTACAGTGCCTTCTGATTTTGGCTGGATTGAGGGAGCCCTGCTTGACTCCCTGTTAGAACGAGCTCTGAGAAACCACCTTCGCGGAGCCTGGGGTGCAGCGCGTCTTTTCACTAGCTCCCCCTCCGGTCACTGCCTACGTAGAAGCCCTGTACTAGCTGCCCACTGGTGTCCGTCAAGTGGCCACGGGAGATTTTCAGCCTCCCAGCCCCAGCACTTGTTGATACCACCAGCACGTGTGCAGCGAGGTGCACTTCCTGTCCATCTGTTGGGCCAGTGGTGGAAATGTCTCGGTGGTCCATTAGGAAAACAAATGATTTTACTCGTAAAGTAGAAAAATCTCACTTAAAATTGAGAAGAAAACCAAATTTAGGGTTTTAATTAAAGGCCTTAAAAATTAAATCTGGCGAGAAGACAAATAATCTGAGATCTACAATTTAATTTTAAATGTTTTTTTGTTTTTTGTTTTTTTTTTTGTTTTGTTTTTTGGTAGTCACTATTAAGTCATTATTTCCCCTCCGCCCCCGGCAGGCAGGGAAAACATTTCCAGTTGAACTATATGAAAATCAGACAGCACAGTAATCTAAATATCACTGTGTAGTCGAGTATTTTAATTGTCTGTCTTTATTCCCTTATTTTGGCTTGAGGGAGGAAAAACATATGTGGGGTAATTATTTAAATGAAATAGATACAAAAGCCACACTCTTGATGAACAGTAATCAGTGCCCCACCGGGTACACAT
Source organism: Psammomys obesus (assembly GCF_907164565.1). Taxonomy (NCBI): domain Eukaryota; kingdom Metazoa; phylum Chordata; class Mammalia; order Rodentia; family Muridae; genus Psammomys; species Psammomys obesus. The sequence continues at coordinate 15,389,283 of NW_026596101.1, forward strand.
AGGTCCAGTAGTTCTCTGCTTTGTTTTCTCTTCAACTTGAATGTGACAAATGTTAACAAAATGTCATCTTCAGAGATTCAGTCCTATTCTTGATGAAGTAGGGGAGATTGTATGATCATCCCAAAAGGTATTGTTTGCCCATTGTTGTAGCAAATGGGCAGCTATATGCTTGCACTGGCCTAGGAGGATCCTGATGGGCCCCATTCTTCCTAGTCAGGAAGTACCCCTCCCTCTCACACTGCGCTTCCTGCTTGTATGCTCACCACAATGTAGGTCTAGGTTGTAGCATCATCTCTTATTTCACACGCAAGAAAATAGAGGCTCGGAGAGATTAATGGAACCAGCCAGGATCACACAGCTCTTCAAGATGCACTTATTTCTAGGGAACCAAAACACAGCTCACTATCTCTCTGTAGTTGGCAATGCTGGGCCAAATATTATTCAGAATATTCAAACAAATACTGAACAATTGAGAACTGTGTTTATTGGTCAAGTATGTTTTCTGTGATTCATTAGTTAGTTAGTTAGAGACACTTGTATAATAATGTCAAACCTAGAACACTGATGGGACATTGGAATTTAAAATGTAGTTAGATGTAGTTCCTAAACATGTAAGAGCATGTAGGGCCCACATGCATGTGACTGAATAGCTTTAAAATCTTGTGAAAGTCCAATAGCTCTGGGAATACTCCGGATCACATATCTATTACCCTAGTTTCCTCTTTAGGCAAAAAAGTGTACCAAGGAGCTTAGCGGGATGCATGCGATGTTCCCGGCCCACCATAATGACTGCCATTACAACAGGTCAGGGGAAGACAGACAGATGAACTGTACTACACTGGTGATAACCTGAGTCTTCATACCTTGAGGTACCCTGCCAGGGAATGCTGATGGATGCTTGAGTATTATCTCAGTCTTCAAGGATGTGAAGACTCTGATCAGGGATAGTCATATGCAAAGATGTGCTTGGGTGTTTCACAGAAAGGTGATTGTGTGTGTACAGGATTGGAAATGTGATAACGGCTCCCTAGAGTACTAATCCCAAAGTAGCAGGAATGTGCCCTGAGAATGATTTTTGTGATAGGCAGTGTGTCTTTTAGGGAGTTTGAGCCCAAGTCTGAGTAACTGCAATTGGAGGTATTTTGAGAATGAGACCTCTTTCTTTCCTCTGTCCTCCTTTCTTCCCTACCTCTCTCTCTCTTCCTCCCCTTTTCTTTTCTTTCCTCTTCTATCTACCTTTTCTTTCTCTCTTCCTTCATCCCTCACTTTCTTCCATCCTCATTTCTCCCTCCCTCCTCCTTTCCCTCCCTCTATTCTTTCTTCCTTTCTCCTTTACCTCCCTTCCTTTCTCTCTTCTTTCCTCCATTCCTCCTTTGTTCTCATTTCTCCTTCCCTCTTTCCCCATGCTCCCTTCTTCCTTCTATCTCCTAGTTTTTTCTATTATTTCTTTGTTCTTTTTCCTTTTCATTTTTATGAAGTAACTGGAAGTTTGGTTCAGTCATGTTGTCAAGTTTGATTTAGATGTCGTCATGTCCAGAGATGTTCTATACTGAACTCCTCTCTCTTCCATACGAAGTATCACCTCAAGGGGACATTCCAAGTATGAAAAAAATGTTATGTAGGCAGTGAAGAAGGCCTTTTTTGGGGTCAACAGCTTCCTGTATTTCAAATAAACGGATTATGACAAGAACTATGTGCTGAGCACCACAGGAGAACCTTGGCTCTCCCAACTAAGCCATATGCCTGTAGGTGATCCAGGGAACATGAGAGTTATTGGCCCAAGGTCCGTCTAATACTGCAGTAGGGTCTAAGACACTCCAGTGGAATCAGAACTGATGCATGGACCAGCTGGTGCACAACCTCCTTAAGTAGGATTAATTTAAAGTGTAAGATGCATAACAAGAAGTTTAGGGTTCTCTCTCTCTCTCTCTTTACCCAAGGAGTACATACTTGGCCCATGACTGAGAGTTAGCAATGAATGAAACAGTGAAAAAGAATTTCACAAAACTGTAATTAATTCATACATGTGCATTTAGAAAGCTGGAAGTTCCTCTGAAGAAGGACACTTTGGGACTAATTCCAGAAATCCTGTCTTCAAATCCCTCTAGTTCGTTTTCCCTCAGTCTGTGTTTCTTCTTGCGTTAATGCAAGCCAGGCTGAGTTATACCAAGATAGTAAAAAGAAAATGTCAGAGATGCATTTCCAGTCGTTGCCCAAATGCTTCCTTTGCATAGACCTCTAATATCTGTAGCTCTAGCTGTGTCGTCATTGCTCTGCTGGAATGTTTGTGTTATTAGAACCATATTAGGCAGTAAGCAAAAACACGTGCCCAGCAGCCTCCTTGGGAGATTTGTGCATGTTTTCCTGGAGTGGAAACAAAAGAATAATGGCCAGCAGCATCCAGCAACTTAGCTTCATCTCTATCCTATTAGGATCATATTCTCAGGAGAGCACTCTGGGTTTGAAATCTATTTGCAAACTGCTTTTTTTTCCCCCTTGTAATTTCTCACAAAGCAGTTGCAGCCTACAGGAGGTAGGAGGAAAACAGAAAGTCAAGACTTGAACGGGACCTTTATTTTCTTCCTCCAAAATGACTGGTGAGTGACAAGAATACCAAGGGAGGTTGTGATTTGTGCTTTTCATTTACTGATGGACAGGATTCTTTTTTTTTTTTTTCATTTGGAGATTTTTGTTAATGGAAATGACTTTGAAATTGATGATGCCCCTTGATTAGCTGCGATTATCGTCATTTACTGAAACAAAGTCTTGTCACTGTGGTTTTTTTTTTTCCACTCCTAATACAGTAAACTGTAAGTCATCTTGACTGAAATATATAATTTCAGTCCGCTGAATGTAACTTCACCATATGCCTCAGCTCAGTGTTGTTTGGAGGCCTCTTACTAGAGAGACTTCTCAAGTTTGTGACAATTAGGTTGGGACATTCATTCACTTACTGACCGTCTCTCAAGTGCCATGTTGTCAGTCAAGCATTATATAAGACCATGTGTGGATGTGAGAATCAGTACGCTCCACTTGGACTGCGTTAGTGGATCGTTCAGGGATCATGAATTCCAAGTTTAAAGAGCATTTTAAAACAACGAGGCAGATAATCGGCAGAGTTTACGAGAGCGGGAGAGAAACAAGTTGAAATCTGTGTGGGGCCAGTGCTCACACAAGGTGTCCCTAGGTGAGAGGTCTCGGTTGGTAGGTGGATGAATAAATGTAGTCTGAGTCAAGGAAGATGAAAGGGAAACTAGGGAAAGCCTGAGTGCAGGCAGCAGGACTCACAGACCGAGGATTAGAACCACAGTCCTATGCCAAGGTCTTCCTGGCCAGAGTGACCCCGACTCCAGAACGCCATAAGAGAGTTTCCAGGGGCCCTTGAAACCAACGCCAAGTGTTAGTTAGCACCTGACCTCAGGGGTACCACTTGCCTTCTTTTAGGTGGGAAGGACTGATACCTGATTTTGTGTTGACTGGGGATGTCACAGTGTACTCAGGGTAAACACGGTTTCCAGTGATGTTTGAGAGCATGTTTCTAGATGACACTGGCATGTAAGCAGATGGACCCTGTAAAGCCCGCCACCTTCCCTTGTTCTGGGCCTCACCTGACCAGATGAAGAAAACAAAGCAGCCAGGGAGGGATACGAGGATGGTTTGTTTGCTGAAGTGATTGCTCAGAGTACCTGAGTTCAACTCCCTAGAACTCATTTCAAAACTCACACGGAGCCTGGCTTGGTGGTGCACACCCTTCTAATGATAGGAGGCAGAGATGTGTGGGCACCTGGCACCTGGTGCCTGCTGACCAGCAGCTAGCTGAATGGGTGAGTTCCAGGCCGACGAGAGGTCTTGTTTTAAAAAACAAGGAGATGGTGTTCCTGAGGAATTACACCAGAGGCTGAGCTCTGGTCTCCTTCTACACGGACATGTGTACATGCGTGCTAATGAGTGCGTGTGTGGACATGCCAGCGCGTGATCACCAAGGAAACAGGAGTTCTTCACTTCCTCTGTGCTGTACCGTTTTAGCTGGACCATCTTACTTCATGTCTTTCCTTTCAGTTGGAACTGACATCACCAGCTCCCTCAGATCTAGAAAGCTGAGCCTTACACTGAATTACAGGTTGAGGTTGCTTGAGTCTGTAGCTCTAGACAAGAGAGCATGGGTTTTCTCAGCCTCCCTCACCTTGTTAGTGAACGTATCACAGTAAATCTCTATGTATTTAAACACCACACACACACACACACACACACACACACACACACACACACACACACCCTCAAAGCCTCCATGGCTTCTGTTTTTGTGGAGAACTCTGAGTAATACAGGCAATGACCCAGACTGGCCCAATTTATCAGTTTTATATGACCACCTAATCTTTTGCACAAAAATGGACTTTATTGTGTGAGTGTTTGATAGATAGAATGCCTTTTCTCTAGCAAGCCCTGTCTTCTCATTTGCACTGAGATGGAACAAAGACGTCAGAAATCATGGCCTTCGGTTATCAGATCAACAAATTGGTTTATTTGACGATTGAGTTCATAAAATTAAGTGTATGGGAATGGGCAGTTAGCTGACTTTTTTTTTTTTTAACCCCCTTAGAGGTTACCCAAACGGTCTCATATTTTTCTGATTCAGAACATGTTTAAGACTAAGCTGTGTGAGCTATTTTGCAAACAGCCTGAACTAAAGCCTGTGGGTCACCAAACCCATTTCCAGACTTTAAAATTAGTTCTCCTAAATTGTCTTCCTTTAATTATGTTCCTCCATCCTGTCATCTACTCCCATAAGACTTCGGTCATATGACATGTGAAATTATTGAATGACTGACTTTCTACTTTCACCTTCTAGGGAGCATTTGCCATGCAGCATATGTAATTATGAGAGAGCGTATATGCCCCAGCGCACTTCCCTTTCTTTGACCAGAAGCATAGAAATGTTTCTCTTAATTCAACAGTGCTACTCTTCCTGAGGCGAAGAGCAAACAGACTGGGCCTGGTTACTGGCGGTAAAGGCAATCAGCCAGCGACTCCCAGGTTCCAGGGAAGCCGGTGGCGTTCAGGGTGCAGGCCTCTCTTTGTTTTGGCTGTCAGGCAGTGCCAGACCAGGCTCCACCTCTGCCACCGTCACTGTTCTCCATGTACACCCGAGACCCTCCCCCACCTAAAATGAACTTGCATCAAGCTTTTCACCACCCCCCCCACATTTCCTTTTTACTTCCAATAAGCTCAAGCCTATGTTCCTCCAAATATTTTCCAACACTGTGAAGTTAGAAATTAATCCTTCTTAAAAAAAAATCTCCTTTACACAGGGTTTTTTTTTAGCTCTAAGTTAAATAATATTTTGAAGTCCCATTTTCTATTGAGAGACAGCTGAGGTGTAATTATGCTCCATATCTCCAAAGGAATGGCTGGCCTTAACTGTCTTCCCTAAACAGTTATGCTTTATGTGCATGAGACAGGGAACACTGAGGAGACCTAAGCTTCTCCATAATTGATCTATAAGTGGCGTGAATCTGATTGGCTTTTGCCACCAGAGTGGAGAATGTGTCCCCATTTAGCTACCCATTACTCTAGAGTAAACACAACATGTAGGGCAAAGGCAAGATCAACAGATAATATGTTTACCTCTTACCTTCTCTGCTTCTTACGATCAGCAGAATGCCCATGAGCCTAATAATGGTTTTTCTTTTTTTTCTCTCTGTTTTTTCCTACAGGAGGAACACTTTTATCCCATGCTCATCACAACTATAAAGATGAGGAGAGAGAGGTCATCCATTTTTTCAAAAAATTTGTTTTTCTGTGATCAACAGGTCTTCTATGAAGTTAATATTCAATTAATTTTCTTCCTTTCTTTCCTTAACATTAAACAGTTTGGTGGCTTAAAAGGGTTTAGTCAATTCTAGGACACGGATAGTAGGATGTCAGCAATGCCTCCAACCTAATGTCATTAAGTGTTCAACAATGACGCTAAAATAAGTAGCTTTTTGGAAGTTATGTCTTTGAAGTTTCATTAATTAGTCATATCATTGGGAATGTATGGCTAAAGTAAATTACAGTGTTTAAAATATCTACTCTTTCAATGTGAAAAATGAAAGGACCCTGCTACCTTGTCTTTATACTAATGAAGATATTATTAATTGGTTTAGCAAAAACATAGATCTAACCATAATGTGCAACAGTTATTAAAGATAATTAACTACAGATCATTGGTTTGAAACATCTAGTCCAAAATGATTTCTGAAGGGCACATTATTCTATGAGATAAAATAATTAAATTTCTAACTGCGGCACGAGACAACTGTGGCATATCCAGCGGTTTAATTTCTTTTGTTCTATTCTCAGGGTACCCTGACTGTTTTAGGTTGTGAAAAGCTCTGGTATTTCACCGTGAGCCCTGTTCAGCATGTTCCACGTAGATCTTTCATGTCTTCAGAAAAAAAAAAAAGATGATAAAAAAAAGGACTCTGGATGACACTTAGACCTACTAAAAAGCCCACATACATTTTCTGCTTCTTAGTAGAGAGAGTGGGGTGTGAGAAATCAAACAAACAGAAAACCAAACAAGTGTCTTTAGACATCCCCTCATGGAGCTGACTGTAGAAAGCAGAGAGTCTCCCATTTGCAAAATAAATATGGAAAAAAATATAAGTAGGAACAATTGCCAAGCACTCCTGGATTAATACATGATGTAATTATGTGCATGCACATAAAATTAAACAATGGCTGTAAAAGCTATGGAAGCGGCTGAACAGAAGGTGTTCCTTAAAAGCTATGGGATTGGAGGTAAAAACACTCTGGCTAAGTTGCTAATCAGTCTTGTTTATGACTTGCATTCAGTTTAATTAAAAAAACAAAACAACAACAACAAAAACACTAGGACCCAGATGCCCCAGAGAGTCTTAGAAATGCTAAACAAAATTATCATGATAATGTTTAATATTGACAACTTGTGTTAAGGGGTTCACTGGCGATGAAGCTAGAGAGCTCTCAGATGCACCGATTTTAAACTGTTCATTATAATACATCCAGAAATTGGCTTTGTATAAAGCCCAGAGTGAGACATAATACTGATGTCTTTAAGAAGCCATTCAGTCTTATATTAAGTTTAAATTTGTGGGAAGCCTGGAAAGGGCCATGTGTTTGGAATCCCAGTTCAGGGGTAGGACATAAAAGATTATTTTTAGAAATATTATTAATATCTTGTTTTAATCCAGCAAATGTGCACTTGCTAAAATAGGACTTTAAAACAATTCCATAGAAATAATGGTTTTTCTTTCTAGTAATGAAGTTGAGAAACACAAGTAAATAAGGAATTTCTGAACTTGCAGAGAAAGAATAAGCCCAAATGTGTTATATATGCCTTGTCTCTCTTTCTTTCTTTCTTTCTTTCTTTCTTTCTTTCTTTCTTTCTTTCTTTCTTTCTTTCTTTCTTT
>NW_026596101.1:15396725-15400383 GCF_907164565.1 Psammomys obesus
TTTCTTTCTTTCTTTCTTTCTTTCTTTCTTTCTTTCTTTCTTTCTTTTTTTCTCTCCTTCCTTCCTTCCTTCCTTCCTTTCTGTTTTTATTTTGCATCTGACATATAATAAATGTAGAAATCACTGAAAAATCACAGGGAGAATATGTTTATTGGTGAAAAGCAAAGAAAGTCATTAGAACCTCCTTAACCTAGATCAAACATTTGAAGATGTGTCCTAGGACCATTCAAAAGAACGAAACCTGGAGCCAGACATGGTAGCACACAGCCTGTCATTCCTGCACTTGAGCCTCTGAGTTTTGAAGCACTGGAGGTTCAAAGCCAACATGGATTACATAGTACAAACCTGCATCGCCACTTCCTCCATGCCTGGCCCAGGTATTCCTTGGTTAGCGCTTGAGGATCCTGCCTTGGTATCCTTGTACAGATTCACAGTGTTCATCAGGCTCTGAACCATTTCCAGTCACAGTATGCACTTAACTCTTAAATGGCTGATGGGGATGTCCTATTTCTTATACTTAGGGAATGTAAATGTGGTTCATTTTCAACACCCTACCCATCCCTTTGAAGCATTCCATGGAGGATGGCACATTCTTTCCCTTTACATCTTTCTCTTCATTGAAATCATCTGGAGGCTTTTGTTAGATGGTTTCAATGTGGCTGCCATACTATCTTTCTTAGGGACATTGTTTTAAGTGTTATGAATAAAAGACAAAACAAAAATCTGTGCCTAGAAGGGTAGAGTTGGGGATTCCTGAAGAGCCTGAAGTCTGGGGAACAGAGTGACTGAGCCAATAGTTTCTGTCCTAGCTGAGGAGCCCCCAGCCTATGGAATTATGGGCTTCCCAAGTGCCGAGAGCCACGGAGGGTAGAACTCAGGCTTGATCCTGTATCCTTTCTTTTTCTTTTTCCAGACAAAGAGTTTTCCACAAATGTGCTGCTACACATTTGTGTGTGTTTCAGTTCAAGTGTGCATGCGTGCATGGGTGTCTGTGCATGTCTGTGCATATGTGTGTGAGCGAGTGTGTAGTGTGTATGTATGGGGGGTGCTGGAGGTCCACATTGGAAGTCTTCTCAGATCCCTTCTTCAGTTGCTCTCCACCTTGCTTTTTGAGGGAGGACTCGCACACTTCTTCTGCCAATTCTTTTATGCTGGCTGGCCAGCAAGCCCCACGGACGGTCTACTTCCCAAGCCTGGAAATTACAAGATTACAAGCACATACATACCAACACACTTGGGCTTTTTTTTTTTTTTTTTTTTTTATATTTCTTCTGGGGATGAAACTAGTCCTCGCTACAGACTGAGCTCTCCCCAGTGCCATTTTTTCTTTTTTTATATTTGCACGTTGTCTAGCTGAAATTACCAAATGTAACTAAAAGTTCCCCAGCTTGCAGCCAGCAAGCTGCCTTTAGCATACAAATGTATTTGTTTGTCTGCCCAGAGCTTAATTTAAAAAATATAAACAGTTGCCAACATTTCAAATTCAGAAGATTCTGTATAATAATTTAAGTTCTGTCTCCTGAGGAAACAAAGAATCCCATAGCATTGGCCTGCGGACTTCCCCTTGGCTGTTTGAGGAGTTGGTTGCTTCTACCGCTTTTGATACCCCCTTGACAGGACGCAAGAGTCAGTTCTCAGTTGCCGTCTTATTCACGTTGTTGATTAATTTGGAGAGTGCTGGGTTGCTGGCATCTTATATTTTCACATGCTGGTCTTGAGGGTCTTACATACTTAGCTCTTTTCCAGATGAAAATCTTTATCTTCGTGATCAAGGAAGTACTTCAGGTTAATCTCAGAACGCTGCCATTGCATCCCTCTTTGGGACCTGCGTCTACGCACACATTTCCAAAGATATCTGGGGCTCACCACAGTATATGTCTGGTTATTCCCTGATCAGTCAGAGTAGCTGCTGGCTGCTGTCCCCCACCCCCAGTGTGGCTGCGGATCTGCGTCTCTTCTATTGCATAAGGCCCGGAAGGCAAGTCTGAACTAGTGCCCCCACATAACGATGTGGTCAGAGGCTTTCCTCTTCATCTTTTCATAGGAAAGACACCCCAAGTGATTGGGAAAGTGGCTCAATGGTTCATGTCCTTCACCAAATGTAGCTCCTTTCCCCTCCACTAGATTTTAATCTCGGCAGCCTCAGGACCCTGTGATGGATGCCTGCATTCCCAGATGGAACTTCCCATGAGTCACAGCATCAGCCAGCAAGGGATGTTTCGGTGAGGAAGGCAGCTTTGCTTCTAGCACATCTGAATTGGCAGAATACTCTACCTCGGCATTATTATAGGGGCTATGTAGGCAGTGAGCGCTGGCTTCTCTGGCCTCCTCTTGGCCTGTCAGCTGTTCCTGGAGCCTGCCTTCCTCTGTGGCCCTGCAAGTGAGCAGAGGGGAGGTGATGGATGTGCTGGGATCAGATGGAGAGGTGGAGCCATCTGCTCCAACTCCCAAGTTATTTTTGGCTCAGTAGCTGCAGCTTTGGTTTGGGCCTTTTAACAGTTCATTTAGCTGTGCAGGAAGGAGTGGATTCCGAGCTCAAGGGCCGTGGTGTCGGGGAAGGTTTGTAACCGTTTCTAACCTTTTCTATCCATTCTCTATCCACACTCACTTTTCCTCAAAGGCACTATTTATTTATTTATTTATTTATTTATTTATTTATTTATTTATCTATCTATCTATCTATCTATTTATTTATTTATTTATTTATTTATTATCCAAATCTCAGCTTCCATTTTCCTCACTTTTTCTGACCAGCATTTTTCTTCATGGATGGCTGTGGAGTGAGGTCTTGCCAGCATTAAGTCCAGGATATTTACCACCCACGAAAGCTTACTCATGCTATTTTAAATCATCAAGACACATTATCTTCTGGGTTATTCTTGTTGCACTTGAACTATGTCCAAAAATACTAGGTTTTCTTCCCAAATCTCCAACACCACAAGTAGGCCTTGTGAAAATAGCTTTGCTACAGCCTTTTTTAAAAAAGCCTTTAAACATTGCTTGACAATTTTCTTTCATACATTGCATTGTGGGAGGAGGAGTAGGTGATGGGCGGAGTCTTTCACCCTTTAGTTCTCATTGTCTTTCCATTAAAAGTCATTCTCATCCTCCAATTTTCTCTTTTCTTCCTTCCCTCCTCCTTCACCCCTGCACTGGGCTGTGTCCCTTTAAAACTATAACGCTGAAGTGAGTATGTATACTCACTCCATGAGAGGGGCAGAAAGAAGCTCTGAGAAAGAGGTAGGAGGAGGATACCACTTGCACAGAAGTAGCAGAGGGCACTGGGAGTGGAAGAGTATTAAGTGGAGGTGGTGATACAGAGCAAGGGGAGCCATTAGACTTGGGGCAAATGTCAACCACGACGGAGTAAGTGTTATAATACCACGTGCAAACTTGCAACTCTGCAAGCTAACTAAAAAGAGTTCATTTTCATCTCAGAGAATGAAAACAAAAGTCTCCATTGCCCCGCGTGAGTGAGCTTCTCTTCTTGGGTTGTGGAGGGACTCACATGACTTCAGTCCCCACTGGATACTGCCTTCCTTTTCTCTTTTTTTCTCTTCCTTCCTTCCTTCCTTCCTCCCTCCCTCCCTCCCTCTTTCTTTCTTTCTTTCTTTCTTTCTTTCTTTCTTTCTTTCTTTCTTTCTTTCTTTCTTTCTTT
>NW_026596101.1:15400393-15525422 GCF_907164565.1 Psammomys obesus
TTTCTTTCTTTCTTTCTTTCTTTCTTTCTTTCTTTCTTTCTTTCTTTTTCCAACAGTACAGTTGGATCCCTACAGAGAGATTTGCTTCACTATTTCCTGGGTTAATGACACAAGTGTCCGTTAATCTTTCTCCCTGATATCTACCCTTCACATTGTTTTAATGACAGTTTCCCCTTAAAACCTAAATAGCAAGGACAATAAAGAAAAGAAGCTTTCAATTTGAAAAATAGGCACAGCTAGATAGAAATCAAAACTTGCTTAGCAGTTATTTGTTACAATGATAGACACATGCTATGGAAAAATATATTTTAAAAATAGTCAGTATTGGAAAAGGGAAATACTAATGAAAAAGAACTTCTAAGAGCAGAATGCCATTAACACAAAGAAAAAAGAAATTGTGCCCTAATAAATCTCCACTACCACCACCACACACACCTTGAGGCCCCGTGATCCAGGTCATTGTCTTATTTCTGATTCCATCCAGCTCAAATGCAGCCTTGGAGTCTTGCTCAGCCCTACAACCCTGGGCAGCGAAATACAGCACAGTTTGTGGACCTGGACCAGGAAGGAGAGATGAAATCTCTGTGGACACCTGTGAAGGTCAATGTCCTGTGGATGATGGGTCGATTTCCATATAGGTGCAAACGTACTTCTAATGTGCCTGTACCTTTCGTAGGAACAGCTCTGGCTGCTGTCAGGTGACTGACAAGCGAGAGGTCCATGCCTCTGACTGTCTCAAGTTGAGGTGCTTTATGAGGAAGAGTGGCACCCCAGCACTCCACTGGGAATATCAGTGCTGTTAGTTACTGGTATGACTCAAGGGGAGACACAATGATTCCCCTGTGTTTGCTTTCCAGTAAGTTATCAATAACCAACTGGACCCTCTCCCTGAGGATGACTGAGCATTAAGGAAGCTGATGACTGTTAGAATCGAAGGTGCAGAGGACATCCAGACAGAGAACGGGTTCCATAGATGAGGAAAGTGAACTGCGACGAGATGCTGACACACTGCGAATTTGCTCTGGACAAAGGGGAGACTTTTTTGCTTTTCTCCACAGGCAGCTGTTCCTTTCGGCTCTGTCCAGTATTTTTTCCCCCCAGTGGAAAAAAACCTCAGACCTGGGACTGCCAGATTTTCCGGGAAGCTGGAAATCCGGGCTTTTATGTGAAACCTCCCAATTTTTACTTTTTTGGCAATTAATTCAAACTTAAAGCATGGTGAAAGCCAAAGAAAACACATCTGCAGCCACACAGGCCCCGGGAGCCTCCCACAGTGACCTCTGATGTATGCGAACATGTTTGTAACAGAGCCTGCCTCATTATGGCTATTCCACAAATATTTGTCTCATCTTTTCCTTGTCATACCCAACATGAGAAAAGAAAAATAACCAATTTGAGTGTTTCAGACAGTCACCTGATTCCCCAGGTTTAAGGAACTGATTTATGACTAAAGCGGTAGGTTAAGGTGTTTAGTCTTATTCACTGTTATGGTAAAATGCTTAAACTTGGGTATAGGTTGTCCTTTGGAAAATTTAATTGGCGCTCTGTACTTTGTAGTGTACAAGTTCAAATTTTTGTCAGAAGACACACACACACACATACACACAAAAACAGCCTAGAAGTTTGTGAATAATATTAAAGGAACTTTTCTATTTTTTTTACCTTTTATTAAAAATATAACAAAAAATATATAAATATATAACAAATATATATAAAAATATAACAAATATATATATTCATGTACTACAGCACTTTTTGGCATGTATACACATTGTGAAATAAAATGGCTAAAGCTATTTCACATAGGTATACTGTGTGTGTGTGTGTGTGTGTGTGTGTGTGTGTGTTGAGAACAGTTTAATATTCAACTTCTTACAGATGTTCAAGTATAGATATGCTTTCTAAATCATTGTCCCTGTGTCTTACAGGAGTCCTGTGAACTCACGTATGATGTTTAACAGACATTTGATGTCTGTTGTCCAAGATCCCTCAAATCTCTGATTTTATGCTTGCTGGGAACCACAGGAAAAACATGTCTTCTCTATGCTAGTGTGAGGAAGTTCTTCTGGATTCCAGGGGTGCCCTAGATATCCCTCATTGTCTTTAGAGGAACAGGACCTGGCTGCAAGGGTTGCCTCTCCCCCCAAAGCACTTTAACTTACTTTTTAACCATTGCATGCCAACAAAACAGGTTGCTTAATTGGTTTGACCTTTCACAGTATTTTTTAATTTTTCAATCTTCGCTTCATGGTTCCATCTGGCCCTTTAAAACGACATCTGGTTAACTGTACTTAACCAGCTGATCACTGTACAGTTATTTTTAAATGTAATGTATGCTTAAACAGATGTTATTTTTATAGATGTGGATCTAAACTGCACTTGTGTACGTGCTATGTCTGCATAAACTCTTTCTGCAATTCAAATGTTGACACCCAAAATTACAAGCCAGAATGCTTCTGAACTCCACCATTACGGCACTGCACTTCTCTGCAGCCTGGTAGGTAAACATCAATTCAATTCTTTTTTTTCTCTCCTCATTGCACATAAATAAAACATTAGCATTTAGTTTATAAAGTGATGAACATTTTGCAGTGTTGGATTTAGCTTTATAAATACAACTGCTGTCAGCAAGAAAAAAAGGATTTATTGAATAAATAATAAGAAAGCTAAGGGAAAATGAAAATATATATATTATGCAAAACATGGTGTCTGTCAACAGGTCAGAGAGGGGCTTCCATGCTCCTGGTATTGCTACTAGAGATAATTCCATCTTCTGGAATACCAGCCATGAGGCACCACGGACTCCATCTCCAAGTGCCTCAGGCTGAATGCAGGAAGGAGGCTGGAACAAACCAGTTCATTCATAAAGCGCTAAATGCTTAATTTCCCAGGCATAATTAACATTTTTGAACCACCGAAGCCTTTATCCCCAAGCAATGGAATGCACTGAGACCACTTGACTTAAAAAAAAAAAAAATTCTAGTTGGTCATTCCACCCCACTGTTTTATTTTAAAGTTTATATTTTTCCTACTTAAAAAAAACAAAATAGAAAAGGCCACAGCAGCTTTATAGACGGTAAGACCTTACCAGTTGTGAAAGCATATTAGCATCGGGAACCCCCTAGTTGGGTGGAGAACTCAGTCACTCCAGCTGAGCGATCACCCTGCAACCTGACAGTGGGTACTTTGCATACGACCCCGGCTTGCATCTGACGTGAGACAAAGAAAGTGGTCACAGTTGCCGAGAACTTTCAGGGACTCATTCTCAAGGTTAAAAATTGCTGTTATACATAATGCCCTGGTAATTGATAGACATTTTCGCTCTCCAGAGTCCATTTTCTGTGAAAAACACCACAGAACATCTGTTCATAAACAGTCCTTCTGTGAAAATACTGACACAGGTCCTGAGTGTCTCCGCGCTCAATTCCCCAGCCATGCGCAGATGGCACGATGTATTTGTACAGCTGAAGCTTGGGCCGCAGCAGCCAGCCAGATCTCCAGGTAAGAATTTCAGGCAGGCACAGTGGCTGCTCCAGCCCTACCCCAACCTGCTCAAGGAGCTCTGTCTCAGACACAAAGACAAATTGTTTCAAACCAACCTGTGGGATCCGATGGAAAAAAATCACCTTGGGCAATCAACATGTAACTCTACAGAGATAAGAACATTGCCAGACATTTCAAAGATTCCACAGAACATATTAATGAAAACCTAATTAGGTTGCTGCGGTATTTGGGAAACTAAACAAGACTGATCATTTTTGTGTATGTGTGTGCCTGTTTTGTGTGTGATGTAAAACTGTAATTCTTTATGATAATGAAAAGCAAGTTTGGGATGAAGGGCTTAAATAATTAATGTCCCATGTTGCAATTCTGTCCAAATGAGGGGAAATCTCCTTATAATGTATGAACTACTTCCCACATAACTTCCTTTCACTTCTGTCACACAAACACATGAATTGAAATAACAATGGCCGGCAAAGATGCTTTTTTTTTTTTTCCAACAGCCTTAGTAGAGATGCCAAGACTTTCAAATGCTGCTGAGCTCTTGTTACTTTTAAAATCTAGCTCCCCCTCCTAATAGTCAATGTCTAGGTTCTTTGCCATTCGCTAAAACCATTGTTTTTAGAAAGTGGATGGATCTTAAAGGCATGCCCAGCTTGTTTCTCACAACCAGAATAAATAACTTTAAGGCAAAGCAGGACACTGGAGTTTCCCCAAAGCATGAGGACCCCAAATCCTCAAATAAATCACCCAAATAAACAGACCCAGGACACGGTTGCTGCGTATTCCTGGCTTGTTTGCGCCACTCTGTGTTTTAAATGAAGCGCATTAGTATTTTGGTAAGCAGAACAAGCAGATTCTTGGTGCATTTGATGAGCCTGGGTCAGACAGACGCTGCTGCCGCGGGCTGCCATAGCACTTCCAAAGTTCCAAAGCCCTCTCCAGCCCTCTCCTTAGCAATATTTACAGCAGCTCATCAGGTCAGCTCTGACATCCAGCAGAGTTGATAGAAACAGCTCATAGGTGAGTGTGACTTAGAGATGGCATGTCTAATTAGGGTGATACAGGTCAGACGATAATCCTTTGGAAAAGAAAGTCTGTTTCTCTACTTGGAAGAAAATACAGCTGTGTTTTCTCTTCTCTAGTTTTCTCTCACATAACAAACGTTACTGGAAACCCAGAAAAAGACACTCAAAATGAAAATAAAGTTAAACCACATACCTAGTGCCTTTTCACCAAATAGTAAACCACAGGGCTGTTCAGATGCAGTGACATGATCAGGAGTTACAAAAAAACAAAACAAAACAAAACAAAACAAAAAACAAAAACAAACAAGTTCAAGTCACTTTTTCTTATTGGTGGTAATGCCAGGGACATAATAGGCAAATATTTTCTAGTTTGGGCTATTAGTTTTTTTTTTTTCTTTTTCATCCCTTTGTTCTTTGATTTTATATTTGTTTTGCTTTTCTCAGTGGTGGGAGTAGAACCCAGCCACCTTACATATTCTAGGAATGTGTGCTACTTCCTAGTAAAAAACCCAGCCTATTTCTTTCTTGACTCTTTAAAGTTTTTCATATTTTTTGTTCCAGGAAAAATCAAAGTGGAGGCACGGGCCTCTTCCTTCCCTGATCATGCACACATAATGATAATACAAGCCCAAATTTGTTGGGATGATTTATCGCATTTGACATTATGGCAATATTTATAGTAGTGAGAAGTGAAAATAATATCATTATCAAAAAGTAGAGATTAACTGATTAACTCTTGGCATGTGAAAATTATGTCACTATGATAGGCAAGAAAAAAACTGAAGTAACAAATTTTATATATGCCATACAATCTCAACTAGAAGCATGATACAGACAAGCAGGGAAAAACAGATCCAGGAAAATAGAGCGGATGAATACTCTAAACAGAGTGATGTCTGGGTAGTTGCTTTAGAAAGTCTTATATTCGGCCTTTTGTATTTTGTATTTTCCAAATGTTATATATTGAATATACGTTATTGTGATGACCAGAAAATAGGAATAAAAATAATAAAAAGCGCTTTCTCTTTTAGAAACCATTTCTTGGGGGCAGAGGGATGGCTCAGTTGGTGAAATGCTTCTAATATTAACATGAAGACCTGAATTCAGGTCCTATATGTGAAAAAAAATATATGTATATATATATATATATGAGGGTGTGTGCCTGTCACCCCAGCTCTAGCCTGGGGAACAGGAGGCAGAGGTCAGTGGATCCTAATGTTCAGCCAGCTCAGCCAAATAGATGTTCTCCAGGTTCAATGAGAGAACCTATCTGAAAAAATAAAAACATGTCATTTGAGTTTTTGTTCTTAGCCATTCTGATGGGTATAAGGTAAAATCTCAGGGTCATTTTGATTTGCATTTCCCTGATGAGTAAGAATGTTGAGCATTTCTTTAAGTGTTTCTCTGCTATTTGATATTTCTCTACTAAGAATTCTCTGTTCAGCTCTGTACCCCATTTTTTAATCGGATTACTTGATTTGTTGCTGTTTAACTTCTTGAGTTCTTTATCTATACTGAATATCAGCCCTCTCTCAGATATAGGGTTGGTGAAGATCCTTTCCCAGTCTGTAGGCTGTTGTTTTGTTTTGATGACAGTGTCCATTGCTTTATAAAAGCTTTTCAGTTTCAAAAGGTCCCATTTATTGATAGTTGCTCTTAGAGCCTGTGCTGTTGATGTTCTGTTCAGGAAGTTGTCTCCTGTGCCAATGAGTTCAAGGCTCTTGTCCACTTTTTCTTCTAATAGGATTAGTGTGTCTGATTTTATATTGAGGTCTTTGATCCACTTGGACTGTTTTGTGCAGAGTGATAAGTATGGATCTATTTGCATTTTTCTACATGTAGACATCCAGTTAAACCAGTACTATTTGTTGAAGATGGTATATTTTTTCAATTGTATGGTTTTGGCATCTTTGTAAAAAATCAGGTGTCCATAAGTATGTGGGTTTATTTCATGGTCTTCTATTTGATTCCATTGATCCACCAGTCTGTTTCTATGCCAGTACCATGCAGTTTTTACTATTGTTGCTCTATAGTACAGCTTGAGATCAGGGATGGAGATACCTCCAGAAGATCTTTTATTGTAGAGGATTATTTTATCAGTTCTGGGTTTCTTGTTATTCCTTAGGAAGTTGATAATTTTTCTTTCAAGGTCTGTGAAGAATTGTGTAGGTAATATAATGGGAATTGCATTGAATCTGTAGATTGCTTTTGGTAAGATGGGCATTTTTACTATGCTAAACCTGCCGATCCATGACACATGCTGGAGAGGATGTGGAGAAAGGGGAACCCTCCTCCATTGCTGGTGAGAATATAAGCCTGTACAACAACTTTGGAAATCAATCTGGCGCTTTCTCAGACAATTAGGAATAGTGCTACCTCAAGATCCAGTTATACCACTGCTAGGCATATAGCAAAAATATGCTCAAGTATACAACAGGGACATTTGTTCACCCATGTTCATAGCAGCTTTATTCATAATAGCCAGAAGCTGGAAACAACCTAGATGGCCCTCAATTGAGGAATGGATACAGAAATTGTGGTACATTTACACAATGTAATACTACTCAACAATTAAAAACAAGCAAATCATGAAATTTTCAGGCAAATGGTGGGAACTAGAAAAGATAATCCTGAGTGGGGTATCCCAGAAGCAAAAAAACACTCATGGTATTCACTCACTTATAAGTGGATATTAGACATATAATATAGGATAAACATACTAAAATCTGTACACCTAAAGAAGCTAAGCAAGGAGGAGGACCCTGGGTAAGATGCTCAATCCTCATTCAAAAAGGCAAATGGGATAGACCTCAGAAGATGGAGGAAACAGGGAACAGGACAAGAACCTACTACAAAGGGCCTCTGAAATACTCTACCCGGAAGGATATTAAAGCAGATGCAGAGACTCATAGACAAACGTTGGGCAGAATGCAGGGAATCTTATGAAAGAAGGGAGAGATAGAAAGACCTGGAGGGCAGTGGAGTGCTACCAAGAGAGTAACAGACCAAAATATCTGGGCCCAGGGGTCTTTTCTGAGACTGATACTCCAACCAAGCACCTTGCATAGAGATAACCTAGAACCCCTGCACAGATGTAGCCCATGGCAGCTCAGTCTTCAAGTGGGTTCCCTAGGAAGGGGAACAGGGTCTGTCTCTGACATGAACCCAGAGGCTGGCTCTTTGATCACCTCCCCCTGAGGGCGGCGGGGAGCAGGCTTACCAGGCCACAGGGGAAGACAATGCAGCCAGTCCTGATAAGACCTGATAGGCTAGGGTCAGATGGAAGGGGAGGAGGACCTCCCTTACCAGTGGACTGGGGAAGAGGCACTGGAGGAGCTGAGGGAAGGAGGGCAGGATTGGGAGGGAATGAGGGTGGGGGCTACAGCTGGGATACAATGTGAATAAATTGCAATAAATGAGAAAACTTTAAAAAGGGACTAGAAAGTACTGAAAAATAAAATAAAATAAAAATAGAGGAAACAAAAATAAAAATGAAGACATATCAAGAAAGACATATACAGATGTCTATGTATGTCTTTCTCTCTATCTCTCTCTCTATATATATATGTATATATACAAACATACATTTGTACCTGAAACATGCTTGTTCACCACATACATGTCCCACACAAAAGTATTTGTTAATTGAATCATGGTTTAGTATTTTTGGGCAAGACCCTGAATTGATATGAAATATATTGGGTTATATTTTTAATGGAATTTTATCAGAGTTTTAGAAAGGAACATTTAGAGGCTTCTCCTCCTGATGTAACTTTGTAGATAGTCATTTTTGCTGGCAGGATATTAAACTAACGTTCAAAGGTGATCTCTATGACTCTCTCAACCTGTGGTCATTCCCGTGATTGTTGACTGCTAATTCTGTCCTCAGAGTAAGGACCAATACAGAACTGCCATATTGGAGTTTGTACCCTAGGAAGGGACATAGCCAAAAAGAACTGGCCAACCGACCCACACCTGAGCCCACCAGAGGTTGCCGTGTAAGGCTGGGGTCACAAGCTCTGTCATTTGTAGAGGGGAGTCCTCTAATAAGTGATGACAGCTGTGTTTGAACTTGAAAATACAAGCTCGAAGCAAGTGACTATCTGTGTACAGGATGAAGCTGGAGGGAGAGTGTTGCTCCTAACTCTCTCCACATTTCAGAAGTTCCGTACAAGCAAGCGTCATGTGTATTGCCTGAATGAGCTGGATTTCCAGTATGTATCATTGATGTCTTCGACACATTAGGACATGGGGTGATTGAGTTGGGTCATGCCAACCACCTTCACATTATCTGGGAAGTACATGCCTTCCACAAGGGCCGATGCCATTGGGACCATACAGGCCCTGGCTCACCTTTTCTGGTGACTGACGACAGCCTTACTTCCAGATACAGGGTGACAGAGGGGTAAGTTAAAGTGCACGCTCAACGTAGATGGAATGAAAACTTGTCTCTACATTGGGCCTTGTCTCAAAGTTAGCAATAAATTTGAGTTAGACCCCACAGTGTTATACCTAATTTCTATCATGGTATTTCTGTTAAATTTCTAATTATTTTAAAGCAATACTAAATGATCAGTCAGGGCTGTCAACATAAGTCTTATAAGCTTATAAGTCTTACTGTTTTTCCTCAATAAAACTATTTTGGCTTGGCCTCAAAATCGTCAGAAAGACTAGACATGACTTGGTCCAAGCCACTCATTCTTTCTAAATTCATAGTGATTGCTTTCCCTGAAAAGGATGCTCACCCAGTTGGAAGAGTGTTGAAGAGTGAAAGAATGTTTGCCTTGACTGATGCCAGCAACGATTTTGAACTCAAATGTTTTCTCTATTGGATTTATCAAATGGAGCATTTGGTCCCTTAAAAACATGAACTGTACTGTCCCTCAGTCTGGCAAGAGGTCAGAAGGACATCTCTACTGTGAATGAGGGTGGGTTGGACACTCTAAAATAAATCTGAAGTAAAGAATATGGTGGTGATAGTTGTGGTTCCATAGAAGATTGCCCAGAGGCAGAAGGTCCATGGTGGCAACGACAAACCATCTGCCTTCGAAACAGTCAGACGTTGAAACTAATATTTCCAGTGTCTGGTATTTAAAAGTCTATCACAGTAACTATCACCTTGCAGACATGTATAATTGATCCGACTCATATCAACAGCAAGTTCCTTTTCAGGTTTTTTCCCCCCATGTTAACTTCTTTTTACACAGTATTATTTTCCTTAAATGGCATTTGCTGAAAGCACTGTATAATTATCATGTCTTCAGAATCTTTTTCTGCAGTTCTTTTTAATTACAAAATAATACCCCTTTGAAGAGTGCATCTTTGATATCTTAACCGTCGTTGGGTCAATATAGCCGTGTGTGCTCATTATCAATATATTTTAATTATTTCCTTCTTTTTAATGCCCTTTTTTATTTCTGCAGACTGCCAGGTAATTAGGTTTGTATCAGATAAATAATTAATGTTCTGTGGAGAAAAACTATTGCTCCCTTCCTTTTCTCTTACAGCCAAGGCAACGTAAATAGGTAGGCATTTACTCGGACTGAAAGTGTGGTTATTTCTTGGTGCAAGGGCAACTTTTTGATGACTTGAAAATTGTGTGTGGCGAAGCTCAGAATGATCCAGATCCAAGATGCCTGGCCTCCTAGCTTGACCTTGAACGCGGCAAGACCATCTTCATTACGCTGTTAATTTCTCTGTCATACTTCATCTCCCAGAGTGATGTGTAGGTTGCTGAGGCCATAAGTACAAGGTTGTTTATATGTCTAAAGTCACTATACCAAAACAGTTTTGAAGTAATGACAACTGGACGAGGCAAGAAAAACACCAGGCATTGCAGATATATTTACTGAGAGGAATTTATGCCGGAATAACAAGTTTTAAGCAAAGTACGAATGGTGTTCTCTGGTAGGGAATGTCTGTCTAAAAGACCACGATCCAGAACAGAGGTCAGAGGTGTGTGTGTGTGTGTGTGTGTGTGTGTGTGTGTGTGTTGCTGCACAGATTTACAGCACATTTCATTTCTTTGTAACAGATGTGACAGTGCTCCTGAGTTTGGAAGAATACATTCTCAGGCGCTACTTTAGGAGGAGGGAAGGCACTCTGCTGGGAATTGTATAATCTTGGGCAGCTTTCATAGTCTCTGTGCTGTAGTTTAGTCTGAAAAACAGAGCTGACAAAAGTACCCAAGTGAATGCACCCACCGTGTAATTTGAAAGTGGCTTGAAGATCCGTGGAGCCCAACTTCAGCATCCTAGGATCTTCAACAATTCCTCAGAACCACATTCCCCTCATGATAAGCCTCAGCGGTTTTACACTTCCAGCCTTTCTCGACACCTCTGTATTCGCGTGACAGCCCAATGAAGCTCATCTTAGATGTTTCCTCTCTCAGTCCTGGGGTTCAAATCTAGGACCTTACATATGTAGAGCAAGTTTTCTCCTATTAGGCTGTACCCCTTTTCTTCACTGACTCCACTCAGGCTTGCAGTGGCTGTGATTACTCACAGTGGCTGGCTACTACCAGAGACACACACCAAAACAACCATTCTAACCCCACTCTTTGTGTTAATCTAGACAGCACCAGACATTTTTCCTTGTGTTTTGGTTATGTAAAAGGAATAACCATTAAGTTGATAAATTATGCATTAGAAATATAGTTGGGAGAATCAAATTTCCTCCGGCACAGTTGTGTCTAGAACCTCCATGGTAAGTGAATACGGTGTACAGCTGAAACAGCCCCGTCATCTAGACTTTGAGGAAGAACCTTAGTGTTTCCTAATACTGCTATTTATTTTTTTTCAGTAAGTAATGTTGTTGGGATGTGATAACTTTTACCTTTCCTAAAGCCACCTCAATGAAAGATCCATATAATAAGATAGATTTGAGTGATAGTGAGTGCAAAACAAAGCTAGCCTGGAGAAGATGCCATTTATAACTTCTGTCATTGTGGCCTGCTTTAGAGAGTGCAGATGACATGCTACAAATGTAAAGAGATCTGCCATGGCATTCTGGCCCAAGTATCTGGGTTTCTTTCTGTTAGACAGAGAATGATGCCACCATCTACACCCAATCATTGGCAGTCATTGAATAAGAAACACACACACACACACACACACACACACACACACACACACACACACAGCCCTAGCAGCATGAAATGACTTCCTGTGCAGCATTATACAAGTCATTTCAATATTACAGGCAGAGTTTTATATTTGGGGCCGGGGAGCTGATTCGGTAGATAAGAAACCTGTCACGCAAGTGTAAGCCATCCCAGAAGCCTGATAAAATCTGGGCAGGCACAGGGCTAACCTGCAATCCCAGCAGTCAGGAGGCAGAGACAGTGCATCCATGGAGCAAGCCGGCTAGCCTAGCTGGAACCAGAATCAATATATAAGCGGACAGCGGATGAGGGAGACATCTGACACAACCTTTGACCTCCACACACGTACACAGGTACAGATGCGCTAGCACACATTTGTGCTTCCACATTCTTATGAACGCACATACACACAGCACCCACACTAACCACATCGCCCCTGAAAAAGAGTGTTGCACTTGCATTTAGGCAAAACCAAGTTAATACACTGTTTGTTGGGTTCTTTATTCAAGTATTATTGTCTAAATACTAATATTTAAGGGGTTCTCAAAGACCTACTCAATGTAAGTCTAATTTTCGCTTTCTTCAGAACATCCCATAAAAACCTTAACGAGAAAATAGGATAAATAAAGAATCACTAGGATTTCAGAGATTTACACGTGATAACCAGATGCACTGGTTCAAGGCATAGCATTTGCCCTGTGCGGGGTGTCATTATGGTGTGATGAGTCAGAATTAAGTCATCCTTTATACATGACCAGACAGCACAACACTGAGCCTTGCGCACTGGTAAAGGCAGAGTGACTATTACTATCCCACAAAACTGGCTTGTTAGCAGAAGACTGAAAAAAAAATCCTGCCAGTAGTGCAATTTTAGAGGGCCCTTTCAGTTATAAATGCCTTCTTCCCCATAAACAATATTTGGTCCTTGTAGCATCCTTCTTTGATATGGCTGAAAGCCTGTGGCCGAAGAGTCAGTTTGTCTTGTGCAATCATCCTCAGAGATCCAATGCAAAGTTACACTCCTCGAGATTCACACATCGAGGATGGGTGTTTACAACCAAATAAAGGCTTTGGGGCTAGATGCCTGGGAGGTCAGACTAACTGCCAGAGAGTGCAGATGCTGACAGAGAAGCCTGGGCTTGGATATGTTTTTAAGCTCGTAGCTTGGGGGGGAAAGTCTGCTGAGCAGTGCTCTAACAAAGAGCCTCCTGGAGCCGCATTTGATGGGATTCAAAGCAGCTCTGCGAAACAAAATTAAACCTGAGGGCTTGAGTCCTGTCATTTTGCTCAGTATCTCTCAGTTCATTTTCTCATTTGACATATATATATAAATAAATATATTATACAAAATTATATAAAATATGTATTTACATATACATAAAATGTACGTATATGTACTTGACATATATGTACACACAAAGATATGATATATTTTACATAATGTATATTTTATATATATAAAATATATATTTATATATATATAAAATATCAGTATACATGTTTACATATTAGTTCTTCTGTATGCTATATTTTGATCATATTCACTCCCTCTCTCAGCTTTTCCTAGATCCACTCAAATTTGTGTCCCCTTTTTATTTATTTCTCTCTAACCCATCATCATTCATTTGTTCTGCCCAAATGATTTTGGCTGTCTGGCTTCCTGTTAGAGCTCTGTCCCTTTCCCAGGGCCTTCACTCTGAAAACTGTCTCTCCCTCTTCTAGCAGCTAAGGACTGCAAATCACTCCTCTGTTAAGGGTGGCATTTATGCCCATCTCCATGCTAGGATTTGGTCTGGTTTGGGGTCCCTTGGGTTTTTTATTTCAGTAATAAAATGGAATTTCATTCCCCCTCAGAAATGAACATTTTAAATGATCTCCCTCAAATAATACAAACTAACTATTTTAAAATAGACACCAGTATTTGAGAGGAGGAGGTGGCAGCCTCTCAGCCCTGCTTGCTAATAGTTCATGAGGATAAAAACATTGTTGCCCTATCTTCATGACTTCTCTAATACAATAAGCAGGAAAACATAAGCATGTGTCTTGGTGGCTGGGGTTGAGAGTTCTTTTTGCCTTTAGTGAAGGTGAGGGAAGAAAATTCTGGGTAAGCACTTTTAAAATTGCTTCTGTGTGAACCACTGGCTGGGGGTCACTAGGAAGCACAGGACTTCAATATGCCTAACTGCTTCAAGATTTTTTTTTTTTAATTTTTGAAATCCTGAGTTATGTTGTTGCTGACAATGAATTTTAATTTTAAACATGAAGGCTTATGATTAAAAAGTCTTTACACCCCAAGAAGACTGAACATATTATATTTTCAACAAATTAGTAGGATGAAAGTGTATATACATATATATGTATATATGTATATGTGCATACACACACACACACACACACACACACACACACACACATACTGTAATGTGGGTGTGGAATGGAATGTGGTCTTCTCATGCCCAGTGCATGCTAACATACTCAGATAAAGAATACAGAAATGTGGTTTTTAAATTAAAAATATTTCTGTTAAATGTGACACAAACAGGTCTTGAAATTACAGTTTACAAAAACTTCACCCCCAATTCTTCTGCTATTTATTTGCAATCCTTATTTACTTCTACTATTTGCTCAGCCCAAAGTGTTTACTGATTTTTTTTTAAGCATCCTAAATTCTAATGTAGGTTTTCTTACTCAATGAACAGTTACAATACCAGAAAAACTATTTTTCTCCTCTGAGATTCAGCTCCATATCTATGAAAACAGAAACTGTAAAGTACTACAAGTCTGTTTCACGAAAAATGTTCAATAGAATGCAGTTGCTGGTTACTAAAATTGTTAATTCCAAAATTACTCATGTACCTTTTAAAGGACAATTAATAGGGGACTTTAACATGGAGAGTAACAGTGCATAAATAAATTGCTTTACTTTTTATCATCTTGAAATTAGAGAACTGGGAATTGTGTATAGGTTTTGCTCATATTCGTGCCCTCTTCATCTCCTTCTAGATCCATCCCATCCTCACACATTAGTCTTTTTTTTTTTTTAAACTCATCAAGTTTAATTTGCGTTGCTTTTCAATTTTTGAATGGGTGGCCTTCAACTAGAGCAGTGGTTCTCAGCCTTTCTAATGCTGTGACCCTTTGATACAGTTCTTCATATGTTGTGATGACCCCAGTCACATTATTATTATTATTATTTTTACAGCCACTTCATAACTGTGATTTTGCTACTTTATGAACTGTAATGGAAGTATCTGATATGTGGGCTATCTGATATATGAACCCTGTGAGAAGGCATTAAACACCCCCGCCCCCGCTCCAAAGGGAGTTGTGACCCATAGGTTGAGAGCATGTGTACTAGAGTATGGTCAACTTACCATGGTGTGCCACCATGGTGACTCTCCCTCTCCCAATAGTTATCAATTGCTAATAGCTTCTTGGCTAGGGGTAGAACTCCATGCCCGCCTCTTCTCTCCATATTGGAATTCTGTCTGGCTTGAGTGTCAAAGGTCTTGTGTATGTTGTTTCAGCTGCCGTCAAGTCATATCTAGAACGGCCCTCCCATAGCCAGCAAACACTGCGTTTTGAACCCATCCACAGCCTCTGGTGCTTTCTTCTACCTCTTCCTCAGCAATCTCTGAGCTTTGGGAGGAGGAATCTATGCTCCAGGATTGTAATTTACCACCTTATTGGTCTTAAAGAGATTGCAATCGTTAAATGCATCCTTGAGTCCCTACTGTAAAAGGGATATGAAAATTTGACCCTGTTTTTTTTTTAAGTGAATTACATAAGTTTATGTCCATAAGACAGAAAAAATACTGTGCAACTATAAATAATTGTGAAAAAGACACATGCAACTGTTTAAAGGGAAAAAAGAATCACAATTAAGGTCTAGGAATATTGTCCCAGCAGAGATACTGCTATGCCTGATGAGGAGTTTATCACTTGGCATCTTTAGTCTTACTGAAGTATTAAACATCTTACATTAAACAGTTGAAATCAGACTGAATCCAATTCATTCTGGTCCAGTTGCTGATTCATGCCAATCGAATGTTTTCCAATTTTCTCACATAATATTTCTCTTGTCCTTTAGGGTCATGTGGTAATTCCTGTAGGGAAAATCGCCTAACCACTGTGAAACTGATCAAAGTATTACTGCAAATACTGCCTTAGGACAAATGATTTGAACCTTTCCATCATCAAAACATCTGCAAATGTTCTCTTTTATGTGCGTGTCAATGACGGAGCACATGCTGATTGAATTCCCTTCCCCCTCAGAACACCTGACAGCCACCTGACACGTGTAATTGAATTCAAGAAAAGCTGGCAAATGACACGAACTTTTACAAATTAAACAACTCTCATAATAGGACAATACACGAAGACTCAAAACCTTGGAAACTCAGAAAGACATCAATCCAAAGTGCCTTAACTGTACATCCATTTTGCAATTGTGACTCCTAAAATACATGCCGACTCCTAAAATACTGTCGCGCATGAATATTGCTTTTGCATCAGCAAGAACTGCACACAGTAATGCATTAACGTCGCCATGACATACACCAACGGATGAGCATTTGAGTGTGGTTTTGACTGTCTTGGGCTTGACTGTTGTCATGAGTTGGCACAGCGGCTCCTGTTTTCTGAGGTTTACGTTTTCATTTTAAAAAGAGACCCTTATCTGATTTTGCTAAGTGAACCCTTAAGTAACAAAACAGAAATATTTGCTCCAACTGTAATGGTCCATGCATTTTGTCTTTGTGTTTCTACACAAGTGCATGTGTGCTCTGTATACCACTAACAGGACACTGAGCTTCAAGAGAATACAAGAGAAAAGTATCAGTTACTGGGTAATTTCAGACAGTTTTTTTTTTTTAATTCAAATTAATTGTCATAAGCAAAGTCAGCACCTGGTACTTCCAGCATACATTTTAAACATCACAGTCAGTAGATTGGTCCTGGCCCATTTTACGTGCAAATGCTAGATAAGTAGAGTAACAACAAAGAAGTATAGGATAAAAATCACAATTATTTATTAAAAGTCCTAAAAGAAAGCTGTGCCTTAAAAATAAACTTTAAAATATCAAATTACAATAACGAAGTATTTGAATTCATTATAGATATGTAAACCTACTTTCACTGGCAGTGGGCTGATTTTTGTTTGTTTGCTTGCCTTTTTATTTATTTTTTTTAAAGATTTATTTATCATGTATACAATGTTCTGTCTGCATGTAAACCTGCACACTAGAAGAGGGGACCAGATATCATAGATGGTTGTGAGCCACCATGTGGTTGCTGGGAATTGAACTCAGGACCTCTAGAAGAGAAGCCAGTGCCCTTAACCTCTGAGCCATCTCTCCAGCATGCCTTTTTATTTTGAGACAAAGGTTCATTGTGTGGCTCAGGCTGGCTGTCCACTAATTAAAATGTTTTATTATTATTATTAGTGCGACTATTACTTACTCAATTTAAAAATCAGGCTTTGTAGGCATAGTTTCACTTTAGTATTTTCAGAAAAGAGAGGTCATTTTATCTTACTTTCTTGTATCTCGTCACCGTCCTGGAAATCGTGATCGTCTTTCTTAGGCTCTCAAGGGCAGGGGCTACAGGCCTGTGCCACCACATATAGTAGGTGGACTCTGGCCACAGAATTGATTTGGGCAAATGGGTTGGGTAAGAGGCCCTCCCCACCATGACTATAGGAGTTTCCTCTCCCTAGGCCACTTTAGAGCAGCAAGAACATTGCCATGAGCCAGTGAGTTTTGTTTTCTAGTAAGAATTGCCTTAGAATTCTAGAATATTCTCAGATCTAGAAGGGATGCCTTCTAGAACCTTCAGTCTTATGAGTTCCATTACAGTGATTACATTGAGGTTTTGTGGGAACAGCACCTTCACATTCTGTGTAGCTAAAATTACTTCGAGTTCTAGCTTCGTGACTCCAGGAGTTTTACTTTCATCAGTTAATTACTGCTTTTATTTTCCTATATCAAATTTCTGTTAAATTATAAATGAAAGTATATGTTGATGGCAGGATTCTTAATGTATTCCCTTGAATAATAGAAAGTGTTTATTTCTTTTAAACACTAAATGACATACTAGTCAAATGTTTTCCAACGATATAACAAAACTTAAATCATGTAGTGGAGCCCACACCCTAAAATATAACAAGGTCTACACTCATATGAACTCATGAAAAATTCCTTTCTGCACTGTTTGAGAGAATGCTCCATCTCTTACTGTTGTTTATTCTTCAATAATTAATCATCCTGCTTGGGCTTCCAAAGTTCCTGGCATTTCCCTAGTTTGCACATTGATAGGACACTGTTCCTAGAACTGCTTCTGGCACCAAGCCAAGCGTTGTGATAATCAGCTGTGAGATTTATTCCAGTTGAGAAGTGTTATAAACATGAGGATTCACAGGACTGCACTGAAAACGAATATGAAGCTTGCTTTGTAATGGCCAAAAAACTTTCTCTTCCATGATAAGTGCTAATGCTGGTCTTACCATCTGCGCCAAGTTCATTAGGCTCATGATCCGATGTTTATAGTAAGCATTGTTATTTAGTTTATCAAGGACAGGTTGAGTTAATCTCACAAATACTACTTGTATAGAAAAATCACATAGAAGTTTTAAAAGCTCCACTTTCACGAAAATGAAAGGATTCACTATTATACATGATGTGACATGGTACTGCAATAGGATATATTATTATACTGGTTGATGGATGGAAAAAAGTACAAAGAATGCCAAAAAAAAAAAAAAAAAAAAAAACAAAACAAAACCCAAAAACCTTTCAATGGCAAAAAAAATGGGCAACTAAAGGAACTGAGCAAGAGCAAGAAAAGAATATGAAGTGAGGTGAGATAAAACAGGATTCATAACTTTAAAGAAAGATAGGAAAGCAAAGAAAACACACAATGTGTAGTTTACAGATCATTGAGAAGAAAAGATTGCAGAACACTCACCTTAAGTGGGGAGGAAAAAAATATATGGCATGGAGATGTCAGAATGATATAAAAATATGCCAACTATTAACGTAGGTAATTTAAAGATGCACAAAAACAGATTCTCGGATGAATTTGGGGACTTCACCAGCTTCAAGGTGGAGAATCAGAAATGCACAGAGGCCAAACTACTAGAACGGACTGGGAAATGGCTCAGTTGTCTAAGACTTTCAGTTCTAGACTCCACATAAAGGGTCAGGTACACCATGCACCATTATAATGCCACTGATGTTGAGATGGGACAGGGAGACAGACACACCCTGGTGAATCACTGGTCAGCTAGCCTAGCGCACATGGGGAATGTCTGGACTAATGACAGATCCTGTCTTAAAGCAAATGTTGCAACATGCAATGTTGCAACATTGTCCTCTGACTTCCACATCCCCGTAGGAACCCACACAGGAACACATGCACATACACACAGGCAGAACTATCAAAACAGAAAAATAAGATGCTTTGCAGCATCTTGGCAGAGCTTGGGGTACCCCAAAGGGGTGTCCTTTAGGGTTCACTTAGAATTTTCTTGGAAAATTCTTCCCAGAATCTCCAACCTCTTCCCTGAAATCTCCTTTCTACCCCTTTACAGTAAGCACCACTGCTTATAATTATTTACCCCTGTCACTATGGGACTCCTCTCTCCAGAACGCAACTGTAGCAATTCCGGTAAAGTAACTTTTGCTTTTATGAAACAAAACTTACCATAGAGCCTCGGGAACAGCAGGCTTCCAGAAACAGGGGTTGGGTAAAAATTAAATGAATGAGTGAATGTGCTACCCAGCCGACGCTCCGTATCTGTGTGGGGTTAAGACTTTGAAAAGCAGGGGGAAATGGGGGCCAAGTTCTACGGGATAGAAAGGACTCAGGATTATTTTAGGAAAGAAAGAAAAAAATAAAGAGAGAGAGAAAATAAAGAAAAAGAGAGAGAAAGAAAAAATAAGAAAGAGAGAAAGAAAAAATAAAGAGAGCGAGAGAAAGGAAGGAAGAAAGAGAGAGAAAGGAAGGAAGAAAGAGAGAAAGAAAGAAAGAAAGAGAGAGAGAGAGAGAGAGAGAAAGAAAGAAAGAAAGAAAGAAAGAAAGAAAAATAAGCCTTGGGGTGTGAACAACAAAATTAGGAAACAAAAATTGTGTGAAATGAAGGATATAAACAGAAATTACATGGGAAATATCATTAGATAGTAAAAAGACATCTAATAAAACATGTTACATCACTTAAATGTTTTGAATATGAAAATATCAAATGTCAGCCTCAAATATTGAAATTAAAAATAGTAAAATCATATATTTCGGGCTTTTCTCCAGAATAAAATAAAATCTTTTTTTTATTCACGCAAACTTCTAATGAAACGATCGCATCTCTCATTTATTGAGCATATATGCCAGCGACACTCTTACTTTTTCTTTTACATGTTTTCCCTAATCCTCCTAAAATCATATATGCAAATTGCTGTGAGTTCTAGCTCACTTGAGTATTTCTGTCACACCCTTTAACCACTTTTGTTATGGCTTGGATATGAAGTGGCCCCGACCAAAAAAAAAAAAAAAAATCTCAGGTACTGAGACCACTCCAGCTGCTGGGACTGTTTTGGGAGGCTTTGGAGTCCAGCAGGAAGGCGGCCAGTGTGTGTGCGGTTGGAGGTACCTTCCTTAGCCTCTTCGTGTCTCTGTCTCTGCATCCTGTTCCTCCTGAGGCCTCAGTATTCTCTGCCACACACTCCTACCACCGTGAAGGCCTGCATCATTACAATCCCTGAATCAAGGGAGCCAAAGACCCTGGGTTGAACCCTCTGAAACTGTACACCGAAAGGTATCTTTTCCACCTTGTTAATGTCAGACTTTTCTATTTTTCCACAGTGACATAAACTCAGAGAAGTAGAACCCAGGCTCCACTCCACATCCGGTTACTGAGACTGTTGCTGGTGAGGGTTGCTGACACCTTCTGTGTTGCCAGTTTCCACAGCCCTGCCTGTCTATAGACCATGAAATATCTGTAGGTCAGTCTCGCAGCGCATTGCTCGACATACCCATGCTGTAATGGGTATGTTTCTTTGTGGAGTAATTCCTTAGAGAAAGTGATCTCCACATGCCCAGTGTGCAAGACACGTGCATATACATGGGGGGGGGGGGTCAATGGTTGATAAAAAGCATAATCTTGGCCTTCAATGAACACAGTTGTCAGCCTCTCCTCTGTCTCTCCCTTTAGTCTACTCCTAAGGTAATACTGTGCTACATTCAAAATACGCAGCAAGGAAGGTAAAAGGCAGCCGTGTCGTGGACGGATGGAAGCGGGCATTACCAGCGGACTGTTCCTAATGACAGTGTCGTCTTGCTGGAGCACAGGTGCGTAGTCGGTTTCAACTCCGAGCCCACTGCCCACCTTCAGAAAACAGAGCTAGAACACAGTTTGGAGGTTTGTAGTGGAGGAGGCATTGGGCGTTCATGCGACGGCCAGGGAGTGAGAACCGACCACTTGGATGTCATTAGAAGAGGGTATTTGTTTGATTTCTCTATGGAATTAGTGAAAAGAAGTGGCTTGGTGAGCGGCAGAACAGGCGGCGCTGCCTGAGCCACCCTTCCAAATGGTTCGGCTGGGCTTCCAGCTCTTCCCTCTTTGAGCAGTTCCGTCTTCTCTCAAGTCAGGGGGTGGTTGTTTTCTTTATTGTGTTCTCCCTTCCACATTCCCTCCATCCACTAACACGCGAATGGATTTCTACGTCTCACAGCCCTCTCTCTCGGTCCTCTCAGAGACAATCACAGATAATCTCTTGGGGGTCAGAAAAGCTATCTGGCAGGCATGGTTCAGTGTCTTATCTTAGATTCCCCACTGGTACTGCCATGAGTACTCCATCTCTCTGCACACATGTAAAGGAAATACTGAGCAGCAAGCATCTCTATGAGAGGAGTCCTACCCTCTTCAAAAGAACCCCAGCATCCTGGCCACATGGAATGGTCCTGGAAAATGGAATCCTCCTGAATCTTTTTGAAACCCTATGTGTGAAAACTCAGAGACAGGATGCTCAGGGAGGCCTGTGTGAGCTAGAAATAGCTTGTTTCCTGTTTAGCTTTGTGATACATTTTGGGCATAGTCTTGCTGATCATGTGTATAAATCAGTATGTCCTTTGTAGAAAGGGCTTTGAGCACGTTCCCGGAGCTACATCCTTTGTACTATTAACACAGAACTGTAATCTGTTAGTTTCCATGTGGGAGAACATGGCTGTTGTTTGTGTGTTACCGCCTATTTTTGTGTTTTGAAAGACAAAGGTAAAATAGAAATGTATTTGTATAATTCAATTACCATTAAGAAATAATCAGCATCAGTCTCAGCAAGCCCCTATGGGCCCTGGTTAGTTGGCCCTGTTGATCTTCTTGGGGAAACTCTGTCACCTCCAGGTCCTTTTCTCTTTCCTCACACTTTTCCATAGGCCTCCCTACGCATCACCCCATGTTTGGCTGTGATTTTCAGCGTCGGTTTTGAGGCACTGCTGGGCAGAGTCTCTCAGAGGACAACTGTGTCAGGCTCCTGTCTGCAAGCTTAGCTAACTATTGTTCCTACAAAGACCATGCGTGAACTGGACCTAGGCCCCCACAAAGATGTGGCAGATGGACAGCTTAGGCTTTGTGTGGTTCCTCTGGTTAGGGAAGTGGGACTGCATCAGAAACAGACTAACTTGCCAGCTTTTTGATCACTTCCCCCTGGTGGGACTTACAAGGCCACAGGAGAAGAGGACATGCTCAGTCCTGATCCAACTTGATGTGCTGGGATGGATAGGAAAGGGAGCTCCTCTTTTCTGAGGAAGAGGTAAGGGGATAGAGAAGGAGATTAGGAGGAGAGGAGGGATGGGGACACAACCAGATGTAAAATGAATAAAAAATAAATTAATTAATTTAAAAAGAAATAATAAGCCATATAGCTATCTACATTTATTCCTGAAGGGACAGTGACTAATTAGTAATTGACTTAATGTCTCTTGGTGTAAGTCTGAATAATTCTATAAACACATTATTACTTGCTTTTCTGATTTTTGTTTCTATTTTTAAGACTTTTCCTTTTAATTTTTAGAAAGTTTGTATTTTGTGTTAGGGAAGAGATAACATAGCACACACACAAACAAAGAATAAAGAAATAGGAACAAATTTTACATTTTAGATTTCAGAAACTTAACCTTTAGAAGTCAATAGAAAAGACATACGTGCACAGCTAGCCTTGTAGAAGATTGTAGTGGGACCAGTGCTTCACTTATATTCTCTGTAGAATGCACGGGGTCCCTTGGGAGAAAGGGATTAAGGGTTGGGAAGACAGACTCTGAGAAGCAGGACTCAGGGTTTGCAGAATGGTAGAAGGGCTGCTCAGTCAAGAGTACAGTTTATAACCGGCCATCCAACTTTTACTTGAGTAATTGAAACGTGATACCAATGGCCCAGAATAAATGATAAGCTTTTCAGTGGCCCTCAAAGCCACCCAGCTGCCAATCATTCCTTTACTAACATGGATGAAGAGAGCCTGCTGATTACAACTGTACAACGGGAGGAGGTGGTTACCATGACTATGTAAGATCTGGTTGTAATCTATTTACAGGTGTAAGTGTGAGACATATTCAATCGAGTTAAAAATGCCTAGGGGGAAAAAATAGGTCTTATGTTCACAGAGTGCTCTCAATTTTACTATATAGCTCACGACATCACCATCAAATAAAGGAAGCTGGGGAGTTGGAAAACTATCTGAAAATCTAGTCATTCTTCCCTTGCCCAGCTTTCTTTTCTTTATCCACTTTCATAACCCTCACACACAGGAAGGAATTAGAACTGACCAGAGTCTCTGATGAGTACCGTTTTCTTTGTCCTGTCTGCCTCTACTTTCACTCATGCCTCTGGGAACTCGAAAACCCAAGTGTAAACAAAATGAAAGACTAAGGGCCCTGTAGAACAGTCACCTTGTAGGTTTTAGATTCAGCTCTCTCCCCTGTCTAATGTAAAACCGAACAATTAAACCTGCTCTGAGGAGGACCATGAAAGAAAATTTCAAGACATTATTATTATAAAATAATCTTGTAGGGCTATTCTAGCCCAAAGTAGTAACATCCGGTGATTTCCTCCAAAATCTCCCTACCCCCAGGTCATCAAGCTTGAAATTGTTGTGTTATTTTGTTTTGGTAATATGATGTGTAAAATATATATATATATATAAAATCTACATTTATTTTTACCAATTTAAAGTATTATTAACAAGAAATTATATGACAAAGAACCAATTAGAAATGAAAATTGAAGTTTTAAAAGTGAGTTGGCTGAAAAATAGAGAAATGATAATACAGTTGTGAATATAAAACTAGAAAAACATGGGCTGTTTAATGAAAATGCCTAAAGCTGGAGACATAAAAACTAGCTATGTCAGGTCCCTGACATCTAAGGGAATGTGCAAGAGAATATTTAATATCTTACCTAAGTGCTATACTATTCTTAGTTCCCTGAGATTCTATGTATTATTCTATATATTATTCAAAATATTATTACTGACTTGGTCAGCTTTATTCTGACTTCCTTACAATTATAACAGTGTCCCTATGTGAAGATAATTCCTCCTCTAGAGTTCCCAACTTCCCAAAACACTGCCTGTATATTCCACCCTGTCAACTCTAAGATCTATGGGACAACATGGGGCTATTAATCATTATCCAGGGTCTAGAGCAGCTGTAAAATATTACAATTTGAAATTTAGGTGGCTGTTAAAGATGACTTTCAATGGTAAATATAAACATGCTTATGAAAACAACTTATTTTAACAGTAAATAAAATCTGACATACAAATAATAATAACTTTAGGTGTTTTGAAATGATGATATATGCCTTGAGATGTTTTATTAGGCTCTTTAGGAACTCTTCTAAAACATGATTCCTAACTTGTTTAACTAATGGTTTATTAAAGCTCAAATTACGTGAACAAAACAGAGAAAGCTTCAGACTGCACTAAACTTGGCTTTAGAACCCTGAGTATTAGCTGATTGTTGTCAGCATAGTTTATATCTGCCTAACCATAGTGGAAACTGAGGCAAGATGGTTCAGCAAGAAGACAGGCTTACTGTCCTAAAGATCAGAGTTTGATCCTTGGAACTCATGGTGGAAGGAGAGAACTGACTCTTGAGAGTTGTCCTCTGACCTCCACATGCATGGTGTAGTGAGCTCTCACTTACACACACACACACACACACACACACACACACACACACACAATCATAAACATGCATAGAATAATGACAAAATATAAATATATAAATATATATATGCTTTTTCATAAATATAAATAAATATGGATGAAAGGATGGAATTTAATTTGCACACTATTACACTGATTAATATAACTTCTGCGCTTATCCAAGAATGTTATCCTGTGGTCTGTTGAGTATGACTAAAAGTCACAGATTACCATATATAACCTTAAGAGAAACTTTAAATGCTCATTCCCACGAGTTTTTATTTTATATTCTGAATTCAGATAAGTACATTCTATTATGAAATACTCTTTTTAAAAGGACTCCGCAAGCACAAACAGATGGATTCATTACATTAAGAACCGACACGTTAAGTCTAAAGTTAAAGAAGCCAAACTTATGCAAATAGAAAATTTATCACTTAATACCCAATTGAATCTAAATGAATTCTTCTTTACTGTCATTGGGTTTCAAAACATTTCAGACACGGGGGATAAGAGGCAATTTATCTAGTATCATAGAAATCTGAGAAAATAATTTTTCCCTTCCTTTTAGACTTTGAGAAGAATCAACTGCTATTTATGGAATAATATATTTAAAAAAAAAACCTTTAGAATAAAGACCTTTTTTAGAGAACGGGTCAATAGAAGGAAAACACAGAACATTCATTTCTCCAAATCAGCATTTTCTTTTTGCAAACCTTATTGTCCTTATCTCATTGCTGGGAAAATAGCAATTATAGAGTAACAGGAGGCTCACTTTCCTCCAGAGCGCTTTCACAGGCAGAGTCACCAATTAAAAGTATTGCCAGATTTCAAACGATATCATAAAAGAAAAGTCATTTTTTTTCTTTCTCATTTTTATAAATCAAAAGGAAAGGAACATAACTATCTATTACAACCTGTAAATGGATTAAATTTTCCTGACTATTATTCACTATTTTTTTTTTAAAGTATACTACTAGAGACACAAAATATGCGGAGTACCGTCGGTGCAGAGGTCAGGGGCCACAGCTGATCAGCATCAGTGCCTTGCCACACCTCTACACCCCGTCTCCTCCTGAGCTGCCTGAGATATTTATGTTACCATGGAGTCCGCCTCCTTCCGGAACTAGAGGAGGATGAAGTGGGTGAACCGCTCAGCTAGACGCAGCAAGCGTTTATTACGTAAGAATGACGTAAAACCACTCAAACCCGGTGAGGGCAGCATAACCACAGCTGGGTAGATTTCCACTTGGGAGTAATTTTCAAGACTCTTGTTTATTTCTCTCCTGTTTTCTGATCCTCTGTCTCTCTGAAGCATGCTTTTGGGTAACAGTAGGTCAGGCCCGGGTTTTGCCTAATCTTCAAAACATTCCTGGTCAATTTCTCTCTCTGTGTCAGAGCAAGAGGCAACAGGAGACAAGTAGAGGGGGCATATCAGCCATCCGCAGTAGAGGGAGAATTACTTGGATGCGGACTGACACGGCTTTTTGGAAATTTTAATCGAGAGACTAGTCTTTTTGCACTTCCACGCGCCGACTCAACTCACCTCTCCTCAGATCCAAAACGCAGCAATTAATTCATTAGAAAACCACAGCGCCAACAGCTCAGCTATGGCCGAGGAAAATGGAGCCGTTCAGAAGCCAAGTGTAGAATTTTCAAGTCTTACAGAAAGCCAATTAAAATAAGATGGGAAGAATTATTTAAACACACTTGTCAATAACTTTGCCATTTGCATATGCAAATCTGAAAAACTCTCTTCCGAATATGCCAGATATGAAGAGTTCTTTTTATTTGTAATAACAGCAGTAATTATGATGGCTACACTTTTTTTTTTTTTTTGGTATGGCAGGCGCTCTGATAAACCGTGCATATGGATTAAGTCACTTTATTCATAAGGTTCTTTGAAGCAGTAGCTATTCAATCTTATAACACGGCAATTTAAGTTTCGCATCAGACGGCTGGGGTCAAGATTGGGAAACAGACGCTTATAGCTTGGCAGCCCGGGCCCTTATCCCGATTTTAGAGTTTCTAATTTTTACGGAATCGTTTCGTTGATCTGCTTTTCCTGCTGCATTCTTTATAACCTTCCCTCAGATAGGAGAGAAATCCGGTGTCTTCCTGAAAGACACCTCCATTTGAGGGGACTCTCTGGGAACATCTTTGCCCCACCTGGAGCCCAAATGAGAGAAATGGGCTTATTGTTATTTTAATTTCTTTCCTCAGATGTCAGCCTCCTCTTTGGACATAAAAGAAAATGAACTTTTGAAAGAATTTCCAAGGACTTCCGATCTTTTCCACTAGCTGAAACTTTCAAGTCCTAAGATTTGAATTGTATGTCAGATTCTCAAATCAGATGTAAAAGCTATGAAAGACTTAAACAGCTTTCAAGATAAAAGTTGTGAGGCTAGATTTGAAAGGGAAATGACATGCATTCGATTTCAGTGTTAGGGTTCGAGTCACTTCAACTGAGCTGACGTGGTTAGTCACAAGGTTTGTGTGTGGAAAACAGATGAAAATATTGAGTCCATTTTAATAGTGTGAACATATGGACTAGATGGAAATTTTAATGGTGGCATCTTTCTCCTGGTTTCCTTTCCTCGTTACTATGTTTTAAGCAACAGCTCTGCCCTGCCAAACCACCCTTCTACACCGAATTTAGAATCTTATGGGCACAAGCTTTCGGCAGAAAGATCCCCTTACCATAATATTAGTAATTTCAGGCAGCTTATTTGAATGCCAGTGGAAATTTAGGGTGTTCTAACATTATATTGATTTCCAAAAGTAGAAATATGCTTCTAATATAACCACTTGCAAATATTACTGCCGTCCTCTCTCGGGCTGTATTTAGTTTTGAAAAATGAAAACTGTAGTTTTATTTTAGCCAGAATAAGCACGGAAATCTTTAATTTAAAAGGCATTGGTTAAATCTTGCATAATTGCTTCCGAATTGAAATTAACACTGCATTTTTCCTTATGAACTCATTTATTCAAATAGAAGGCTAGAGTACGCCTCCCGTGAAAGACTTTGAAGCATAACTCGTGTTACCCTCACTTATCTGGGACGCTTCAGAGAATGGATGCAAAGGGATATTTGTGGACAGACTTGGCTCAGAAGAAATGTGTTGAATGGAAAAGAGGAGACAACTCACCCATGAGCCTAAGGTGGAGGTGGAGAAGTAAAAGTAGGAAAATTTTTTCTTTGAGGAAAAGGAAGGGGATTCATGAGCTATCCCTCTTTATATCTATTGGAAAGCCAGTCTAGAATGGCCTAGTCGATAATAAATACTAGTCAATAGTAAAACAAAACAGGCTTAGAAGTACACAGTGGTAGGGAGGCAGACAGCTGTGTCTTTCAAAGTTTTACTTTGCAATGAAGTAAAGCACCTAAAAAAAAAAAGCAAAGATTTTTTTTTTTTTTTTTTTTGGGCAATCTTTTTGTCCCTAATAAAGCTAAGCCTTGTCATGATGAGTAATGTAAAAACAAAACAAAACAAAACAAAAAAAAACAAAACAAAACCAGAAAGAAATAAAATGAGCCCAATCATTTCCATCCTTTCAGAGAAAAACAGTGCTAAGAATTTTTCACAGACAGGGACCCATCTGTGTGAGTTTTGTTCCTACAGTTTATACAAATGCCCACAGGAACAGAAAGCCATGTGCAATTTTGCAACTTCATTTCTGCATGTATGTTGAGAATATTCTTACAAGATCACTTTTCTTTATAAAATACATTATCGGTCCATAGAACTTAATGTTCATATCATGAAATTAGGGAGAATTCAGACTCTGTACTTAATTCTTGACCACTTTGTCTTATACCAACAAAGCGTCTGGGGTACTGAAGTAATAAACTCTAGAGGATGAGAACTTTGGATCTGTGATTACACAAAGTGATGAGGGGCGGAGTCAGAACCACTATTCACGTGCTTGATTTTGACAAAATAAAAGCATAATAATGGCATGATGGATGAGTGAAACTAAAAGGGCATGTACATTATTACATTTTCCTCTCTACATTTTCATCTACTGAAGAGAGATGAGAAACTTCATAAAAGTAAGTAGCCGCTGACTGGTTAGGCTTAAATCCTGGGCCCCTTAACTATATATAATGTCTTCGGGTCTAATATAAACATAGCAAGAGGGTGCTGGTTAAGACCATCCAGACAAAAATGAGACTTGGGAAGTAGAGGCAAGGAAGATCAGGATTGTAAGGTCCTCTTTGGCTACTGGCTACATAGCAATTTCAGGGGCAGCCTCAGCTACAGGGACTTTCTCTCTAGAGAGAGAGAGAGATTTATTTCAAATGTATATATATATATATATATATATATATATTACACACACTTATATTATTTGAAAGGAAATACAAAACAAATACAAATCAGAAGACAAAAATAAAATGTTACATAAAAGGCAGCCAGGCTCTGGGAATAAGTTTTAAAAAACAATGCTGATCACTAAAGCCAGTGTGCTGAATTTGGAGGCACTGTGAGCAGTATTTGCATTTTAAGCATTAAAACAATTCCCACAGACATGATCCTAGATCTATTACCAATGGAATGATCATCATTTTCTCGAACATGTCTCATTCCTGGTGAGCAATAGCAAAACAGACACAGGCAATACAGTCTGTTATCAGAAGGGGAAGGCGAATGGTTTTGCAGGGTTTTTGAGATGCCCATCTCTCTTTAGTGTCTGAGGAAGTTTGCTTCTAATTACAGCACCCTGACATGACTGCAGGCAGGGGAAGCTGCTATTATGTGACAAGGACCGCTGACAGACAGCTTCAGGAGCGTTTAGTTAACAAATCATTACTTGGTGTTTGTAAGACTTGCACCTGAACCCAAACAGAACATGTAACTGTCTTGGCAGAACAAAGCCATCAATTGTAAAACAAATCCCATAAAGGAAGCTAGGATAAGCAGGGAGGGGAAATAAAGTAATTTATTCAAATTATTTGAATAGTGACAATATACACTCCCCCCCCCAAAGTAACATAAATTTGGAATCATTTATAAAAAGAAAAGAACACCAAGTGTGAACAATGATTTCTTTGCTTTAGTTCAAGGACAAGTTGTGGGTTTTGTGCTTTAAGAGTTGGAGAACACTGAAATGAAAATGTAAGTGATAAATACATCATTTACCTAAGAAAGGACCACTTAGATCTTGCCTTACTTGCTGGAAAGCAGGTGGTTAACAATTAACTTTGCTACCAGAAAGAGCAAAGGTAAAGTAAAGAAAAGAGAAAGGTAAAGTAAGCAATGCTGTTGTGTGATATCTTGACCTTTACCAAAACTGTGATTCTTAAATTGCCATCTGCTAACTGGCAAAAGCCATAATCAGGCAGAGAGAATAGAGAAGGGCAGAGCTCTGTCCAAAGCAGAAGAGAAAAAAAAAAAACTAGGTCAAAGCAGCTGCATTAACTATGATTTTTCAAAGGCTATTCTAAGCACTGAAATTCTGATACCTCATTCTTGTGACAAAAATTGTAATGAGAACAGGAAATGGTACCCCATGAATCCACTGCTCTGACAATGATTTAATGAGAATGGGAAATGGTGAGAACATAAGTAATTCGCATTATGATCCTAAAGTTGTCATCTGGTGGTTCTGCTCAGATGCGGAGGGATGAAGGATGTGGGACATCAGCTGGGAGAGTGCAAAGAAAAGCATGAAGATGGTGACATTGTGTGGCCTGGAAGTAATGGCAGAGCCTGTCAGTGATGGAGGGGAAGGGCTCGGGAGGGGCCACAGGGCGATGCAGAGCAAGGAGTTTGTCTGCTGGATGACAAAACTGGAATGCATTTAAAGGTGGCATGGCTGCCAACTGAAGGGAAAAAGAGAGAAGATAAGGCAAATGTTGGGACAGATGGCTGAAGACAGGAAGGAACTAAATGGTCAAAGAAGAATGCACAAATTCTCCAGTCTGGCCCATAGAGAGAAGGTATATTATTTTTCTTGGAGATATTCAAATTTGTTGAATAACTAATATACTTTGTTATCCTAAGTTTTTTTTGTTTTTTTTTGTTTTTTTCTCAAAACTTATATTCCAAAACAGGGGTTCATTGTCATCCAGGCTTGCTCCCAACCAACCTCAATGTGTAGCTCAGGCTAGTGTGGAACTCCTCTTGATTCTCCTCCTCCATCCTCTGAGAGCTGGAATTGTGGACATGCACCACCATACCTGTTTTCATGTGGTCCTGGGGCAGACATCTGGGGATCCGTGCATACCTGGTTAGCTGTGTACCACGTTCTACGTGCCCAGCCCCTACCTCCACATACAGACCACACATTTTCTAGGAGGAGGTCACAATGCTCCCCGGCAGAAGCACTGAGTCCTGTTAGGAACTGAATGCGTGGCTAAGAAATGCGTTAAGTGGCAGACACTAATTTCACTTTTGCTAAAGAAATTTTGACCCATTTCTCTAAGCAGCAGGTCAGGTTCCAGCAGGTTTTAAGTCTGGAATTATTTCAGAACGTTTAACTTTGTTGAGTAGACCAAACAATTACATTCTCTGTGCACATTTTGGAAACACATTACCACACGTGGAAACAACGAATAAATACAGTTTGCTTAATTATGCTCATCCTAACCTGGTTTGTGCTTCAGCATTCTGGCTAGCAACTTTAACCCCATTTCTTAATAAGTTCACTTGCTAAGACTGGCCCAACATGGAGCAAGGTTCTGACTAAGAGATCCCTTTTCATGAGAGAAGATGCAAGCATGGCAGAGATCAAATGATGAAAACACTTTCGAGTTAAAAAAAAAAAAAAAGTTCTGGTAATTGTAATACCAAAGCAGCCTAAAACAACGTTCCATGTTCATTCTACAAAACTAGCATCAGTAGTAACAATAACGATTATAAAGATTGAAGTTTTTTTCTCTCGGTTCTCAGCTTCTTTTGTTTATACACTGGGAGCGCATTTTTGAAACTGGAATGCAACTTTCATATAAAGAAGTACCCTGGTTCCCTCTGAACAAGTCAAAAGCCTTTCAGAAGGCTTTCAGATGAAGAAAAATGACTCGAAGCCATTAGAAAAAAATTACTGCAAACTTATGTTAGTGCAAGCCCCCCTACTTTGCATTTTGATTCATATTTAAAATATTGATTCCATCAAATGGAGGAACAGTTAGTGTCAGCAAGAAGATGATGGAGGCAACGAAGTCAAAGGGGAACAATGTAAACAGTGAATTTATTTATTTACCCTTAGGTG
Source organism: Psammomys obesus (assembly GCF_907164565.1). NCBI lineage: Eukaryota > Metazoa > Chordata > Mammalia > Rodentia > Muridae > Psammomys > Psammomys obesus. The sequence continues at coordinate 15,432,430 of NW_026596101.1, forward strand.
AGGGGGCCATATTTCACTGATATGGAACAGTTACTCAATTCATTTCATTAATTTAATCTTCCTAAAGTACTACTTCACACTCTGATGCAATTTCAGAGCAAACACATCACTGTGTACTTGTTGAATTCATGGCTAATGATCCATGAATTTATAATCCAGGATGATTCATAATTGACTGAACCACCTTATTTTACTCCCCTCTTACAGGAAAGGTTCACAATGAAAGACCAGAATGTGCAGAAAAGAAATGTGAAAGTCTCCAAAGTTGAACCACAGTAAACGGTAATAATGTCTAGTGAAAATGAAATATTTAATGTCCATATTTAGGCTCTCACTCATCCATTATGTGGCCATGTAAGGGGTGTCAAATGTTGATGGGAACTTCAATTTGACCTGGCAAAAATGAAGTAAGCAACTTACAGTATTTCATCCATTCTGTCCATTTTCACCATGAAAGATTGGTTCCCTAATACTCTTTGTTCAATCCAATGTCAAGGTCTTAAAAACAAATTTCTGAAGCACTTAAGAGGTTCTTTGAACAGCTGTATTTAGTAACAAATGACAGATATCTATTAATGCAAGTATGTCTTATATAAAATATTTTAATGTGGATTTCTGGCGATAGTATATTCTTATTAACATCAGGTATAAATTGACACATCACAGAAGTTCTTTCAGATGAAAGATCCATTTAGTCTCATCTTCAAATTATGGATTGATACAATATTCTGCGCCATAATGGCTCCTAAAGCATTGTTAGTGTGATGTATTATTCATGTTTTCAGGTGCCATTGTTTCAGTTCTCTGCAGAGTGCCTCGCCAACCTGAGTATATCTGAAAATGAGCTGAAGACAATGTCAAGACTTTAGTCTAATAGGTTACCTAGGACATCAGGGCACTGGACAATATGCTCAAATTTGAGGAAGTGAGACCTCTCAGTTCTAAACCACCTTCTCTCATCACACCAATACATTGTGAATTGCACATACTATTTCAAAAGATGCTGAAATCAACAAATGATTATTATTGCTTTGCGGATTGAAATATTCAATCCAGATAAGATTAAATATTGGTGAAACATGGGCCATCCCCTCCCTCCCACTATGGATAAAACAAATCATTCTTCTTAGTTGTAGAATCAAAATTTAGAGTTTAGTTTTTAACTTTCCTCTAAAAGGTCATCTGTTGAAGACTTGGTCCTAAGTATGGCAGTCCTGGCAGTCACAGAACCTTTAAGAAGTAAGACCTAGTAAGGACCACAGGTCGCTGGAGGCAACAATCCCACTGGGGATGGTGGGATTCCTGTACCTTTGACTGTTTCTTTCTGTGTGCTGCCTTCTGGGCATGAGCCTAACAGTTTTATCTTCCGCATGCTTCACCGTAAACCGCAAGTCCGGAAATCATGGATGGAAGCTTTCAAAACTATGAGTCCAGATCAACCTCGTTTTCTGTCCCAGTTATTTTTAACTGTCAAATTGACACAGTTTAAAGTCACCTGAGAAGGGAACTCACCTGAAGGACAATTGCCTTGACCAGACTGGCTTATGGGCATGGCTCAGGGAGATTATCTTGTTAATTGATACATAAAGGTCCAGCCCACTGTGTGTGTGGGGGGGGGGCACCATTCCCTTGGCAGTGTTCCTGGGCTGTATAAGAAAGCCAACACATGACAGTGAGAGCGAGTGACTGGACCATCAATTAGCATTTCTTTCCTCCATAATTTCTGCTTTGAGTTCCTGCCTTGCCTAATCTCAGTGACAGAGTGTGACCTGGAAGTGTAAGAAAAATAAATCCTGTCCTCACCTAAGTTGTTTTCAGTTGGAACATTTTATTACAGCACCAGAAAGGAAACTAGGTCATTTCCAAATAAGTTGCTTATCTTTTGTTTGTCATAGTAACCAAACACTGAGTAACGCACCGATCACCATAAAACTCACTTCCCAGACTTTTCCTAAGCACACAAAAACATTGTCAAAATGCAGATTTTGATTATACAACTCTATGGGACCTGGTACTCTGCATCCCTTACCAGCTCCCCTGGAATTGCTTCATTGGCTACTAGTAGAGAAAGGGAAGGTGTGAATGGCCACCCACTTCAAACCTTAGTGTCTTACTGTATACTAACCACTTATAAGAAGGTTATAGTGAGAGAACCAAATGAAAAAATCGTGTAAAAGGGCTGTTTAGTTTTTTTTTTTTTTTTTTTATTGCTGCATAACAAGCTACTTCATCTTCTGGCGGCCACTTTTGGAGATTAACTACCCTGTTTATTACCTCGTACTTAAGACCCAATAAATGTTTGTTTAAAACAGATCCTTGAGTGAGTGCAATTTGCTGGCGGAAGCCAATAATAGATCATTATCAAGGCCTCCCAGGACTGCAGATTTAATTACCAGAAAGTTCTTCTGACTTTAACTGATAGTTGCTATCTCCTAATAACTTACATGGCTTCTACTTGTAAGAAGGCAGCAAAAGCGGGTTCAGTCCTTTCTACATGACAGTGTCGCTTGTACCTGTATGACAAGTGGTTATTTTGTTTGACTTTATAAATTTCATTTTTTTTTTAATTTATTTTTTTAACCAACTACCTGTCTTGGTTCAAGAGTCAGAAAGTATTGCTACAGATGCTGAGATTGTTCCTCATCCTGACAACATGGGGGAGCTGAGTATCTGCAACCTCAGCCTCATGTCATCCTCCCCACCGCTGGGTGCGCTTGGCTCTCTGCAGAATGTTGCAGCGGGGCACAGCTTCCTCCCCTGATTTGCCTTTGTTATTGTCTCCTAAATGAGCTGTTCACATGTAACTGATTGTCTTAGCGTTAGCTACTAGGAACTAAGTCAAGCCAGGGATGAAGGAAAATCAGCTCCCCTGCCTGCCCTCGTGTTCCTTCTAGGCTTTGTTACCAGCAAGCAAACTCTTATCTTAGTTTTCATCATAGGATCTATAAGCAGACGTAAAGTGCTTTTTCTTTCCTATATAAACTGTCGCCCATTCTACTCCTTCCACAGGGGACCTTGCTTTCTGTAGTTTATCGTAGTTATGAGGATTGAACCCATGGCTCCATTCATGCTAGGCAAACAGAATTAATTCATATACCCGGCCAACCTTATTTTTTCATAGCTAAAGTTCTGAGAAAACGTTCAATATCAGTACATAGAGCCTGTCCCTTCCTTATCGGTACTTGGTGCTCATTGGGGAAATCCATTGTTTCTCTTTCTGGTTACCCTCTGCCATTGTTACAAGGACTGAATGATAACCATTTTAACATTTTAGTTACCTCTCCTGACAGAATATTTTCAAAATATTTTACCCAAGGTAAACAATTATTCTACCACGTTTTTCTAGCACATTGAAGGAAAACCATTCTCCCTGCTTGGAACAGAACATGACATTCAAGTTGACCTCCTCTCACTGCTAGGTCATAGGCTGATTGATTCTGAACCTGTAAGCAGAGGAAGTTTGTGCTCTGTGTTTTGTAGTTGATTGTTTTAAACACAGAATTAAAAACATACCTCTCTATGCCCATTATATCCACCTTGTTACTGCTGGCTCATTGTCTTATCCATATCGACAATGTGCAATCATTGAAAATTTTATACCGTTACTAGACTAAGGCCTAAAATATGGGCTGTATATCTGTCATCATTTAGTTAACTACAACATTATGAATTAATTATCACCCAGAGAAAGTAAGTCACACACAAAGATGTCATTCCCATCTTTCTATAACCTGCATAAAACAAGGGTCCTCATTTCAGTAGTTGGTAACATTGTAGACTATATGGATATAAATGGACTTTCTACAGAGAGTGGCCAGTACTCATCATTCTTTAAGTATCATCATTTGAAGTCATCAATATGTTCCTAGGCACAAGTCAACTCATGCCTGTTGGCACAGCCCCTAAAAGGCTGAGGCAGGAGGTTTGTCAAGAGGTAAAAGCCAGCTTGAGCAACTTAGCAACTTAAGAGACCAACCTGAACTACATAGTGAGATGCTATCTAAAGGGGAAAAAAAGGTTCCTAACGGTATTCTGATCCTCTCTTCTGCATCAACCACACAGATATCACCCACTGTTGCCGGTCGTTAAAACAATAATATAACAACAAAATCCAAGCCCTATCATGGATTTCTTTCTTTTCTCCTGACAGACATAGAAATGGAATTTCACTGGCAAGGCTTGCTGTGATAATCATTCTATACAGAGGCTGTAGAAATAAGTGTTCTGCATTACAAGATGTCCAATTTGCTTATTCTAGATGCAGAGTCCCATGCCTAGCCCCACCCTAGAAAAGAAACATCTCATTCTGTCTCTTCTAGAACCTGATTTTTTTTTTTTTAATTTTGGGACATTAGGAAAACATTCTCTCATTTCTATGTCTCCAGACTTTCTCCCATCCTCCACAATTCCTTAGGTCCCCGTCCTCCCCCCACCCCTTACTGCTCATGACTGGCCATTCTTCTTCGTGCCATTACTTTATTTAGTATCTTCTAAGAATCTAATCTGTGGAAGCTTTTTACACCCTAGTGTATATCTGACTTTGCAATTTTATCTAATATTATTAAATATTATTATATTTTGAATCGATTCTAGTAAATTTAAATATTACTATATATGTGTATGGTTTTAGAGAATGCCCCCTTAGAATTTTGGGATGATAACATATACCTGATAGAGGGTGAGAACCAAGATGAGTTCTTTCTGATTTCAATATTTGTATCAAGGCAATGTGCATGCAGAGTTGAAACACATAACACTTTGTGATCCAATTGTGCAGGCCCAAAGGATCTAAATTCGAAGCAGTGTAATACAATAGAAACACTAAAGCGTTTTTCTTTAAATAATGCAAATCCTCTCAAGTTTTAGCATTTCATCAGAGACTGCAGTTACAAGCAGGTGGACTCAGCAGTATGTGTATGTTGCTCCTATAATGGAGTAGTCATCTTTTTAATCCCATCATCTAACATTTCATAGGGGAGCTGTGCAGCTTTGGTGTTTATTGTATTATTTTAACATCCTGATGCCGACTATTACACCTTTATCTGCCGGTGGTACTGGAAACTGAGACAACCTCATCTCCATACTGTGGTCTAACCCCCTTCTCTCTATATATTTGCCTCTGAGTCATCAAATAACTTTATGTGTTTGTATGATGGCTCCTGCTCAGATTGGCATTTGAATAACTACTGTAAGGATACACATCTCTCATAGCCACTACCTAGAATCTCTGCTTTTCTAATCACGATTTTATTTCCTGACAAATTTAAACTACAGTGAGATATGATGATATAGTTTATCACGTTAGTTGAATAATATATTAACTATGGAAAACAGGTTGGCAATTCCTTAGAAAACTCAATAAAGGACTACAAAAGGTTCTAGCTACTTTTGCTCCTGGGAGTCTGTGTATGTGTGTGTGTGTGTCTCTGTGTGTAAAATCAATATTAAAAAGAAGTAGTTTTCCTCTAGTCTAGTAATACATTAGTCAAGCTATGATCAACTGAAGTATCTATCAACTTATGGAAAATATGGATGCTCTTTAGATATAAGGAGTAATGGGATGCTATTATTTGTGGCAAAGTAGAGGAAACTGGAAGACACTATGTTAAATGAAATAAGCCAGATACAAAATAAATAAATTCTGCATTTTCCCTGTATAGACACTAAAAATGTTGATTTCATAGAATTTGAAAGTAAAATTGTGGTTGTCAGAGGCTAGGAGGGGACAGGAAGAGTAAGGTAGAGGGCAGATGGGTAGGAGTTAACAAAAAAATTACAAGCGGAATAAATGCTAACATTCTACTTCACAGCAGGATGTCTACCATTTACAAGAAACTACAAAGAACTATAAAATAGATGTTCAAAAGTTCAAAACACAGACATGTGCAATGTCAAGGGATGGAAGCGCCAATCACCCTTGCTTGGCCATTATCTACTGCATACATGCATCAAATTATATTTCAGAACCCCACACATGTGCACAGTTAAAATTTCTAACACGCGGCAAATATGGTGAGCGTGAAAACAAAGCTATCCAAAGTTAATGTAGAGTTAACGACACAGGTAGGTGGATATGCAACACATTTCTTTTAATCTGATGAGGAACCCAAGCTCCCTCTAACTGTATCTCCTACCAGCTGTGCAGACCAGGCAAATTTTGAGCGCTTCTCTGAAAAATCTAAAATGAGCATCTCTGCACTCTAACAGTTACTCTATGAATGTGGAATAAGAACCCAAAACTTTTAAGTCTATAAGATGAATCTTTATACAGTTTTGGGGAAGGGACCCTTGCATTACCATCAGGCTATGGCAGAAAAATTTTCCATAAGCAGAAATATAAGAATGAATAAGTCATAAGCACTCAGCATCACCGAGTCAGGCCACATGCTGACTACAGAACCACCATGTAGTACGTGCTTGCTAACGCTAACTGCTACTGTTCCTGTAATCATCCTCTCCCTGCACTCTGTAAAACACTCTTCTATGAGACTGTGTAGTAGACACCAAACAAATGTCACACAGCCAGAAATTATGATGCATTTTACATTTCTCCTCGGAAATTCTCAACGTGTATTAGAATGCTGACACACGTGGTGTACAAGCAGTTTGATGGTAAATAGCAAAGACACAGCATATTTCACCGTGTTTGACTTTGCATTGCTTAAACTTAGTTTTGTGTAGAACAATTATTTTTTTTCCACAGGGTACTCTACATCATCCCATGGAACACTGTCACAAGCAATTGTAAGGCGGGCAGTACAGCAGGCTTTGCTGTGAATTTCTAGGAGACAAAGGGTTTAGGCTCGGTGAGGCAAGGGGCAGCGTTGAGCACTGGTTTTCACTAAGACTCAGATAACAATTTATACAGTTTTAATGTAAAAATATAGACAGCGAACCAGCATTTGTGTATTTGCCATAGCCTGTGAGTCATCCCTTCTTAAAGAGACAACATCATATTTCAATATGATTCCCATTATGGCAGCATTCAGGCATAGGGCCATTCAGGGGTGAGTAGATTATGAAGAAGGATTAATGCAACTCCCACAGGACTAGGTTAGCTACCATAAAAGTCGGGTGTTATCAAAAGAGGTTGTGTGCCCTGTTTTCTCTCTTCTGTATGCCGTGTTCACCCTTCTGCTTCTTTTCTAAGTTAGGAAGCAGCACTGAGTTTCTGAGTTCCGGCACTGTGATCTACACAAATCTCTGTCCTTTATAACTTTCTCAGCATCTGAAAACAACTCATCCATTGGATGACATCTCTTTGCTTCCTTCAAATGGTAATGCTGGCCTGAGATCACAGATTCTTGATATATGACCATTCCATGAACACATAGCACTCGAACCACCAGCTAAAACCTGATTCTCTCTATATATTCTTTCTATATGAAACTACCCCGTGGCCTTCCCAAAGTTGAGAACCAAGTATGTAACATTTTTCTCAGTATGAATCATCAGTTGACCAATGAGTCCACCCTAACACTGGACTTAAATAAATTCAAGTTAGACGAGCATGCGTTCAGCTCTTTATCCCAGGTCAATGTGTGATTTATAGCAACTGTCATAAACACATCATTAGAAAGTGCTATGCTTTGGTGGTGCCTTGGGTGTGTCAGGTTAGTCCTCTACCTGGAGTGCAAGTTTTTAACCTAGAGATGAACATCCTCTTAAGCAGAAGACCTGTGTTAGAAATGATGCTTTCTGGCAGGCACTGAGTGACTCAGGAGGACATTTATACACACTGCATATAGCAGATGTTGAAAAGACTATTTTTTTCCCAAGAATATGTAAGGATTATCTCCTAAAATCACATCCTCAACTTACTAAACAAGCAGAACTTTATGATTGTCTCGGTACCTTTGAGCCTCCAGTACTGACCGCAGCCAGAAGAAGCTTCAAGCAAGTAGCGTATCCAAGAAGTTCTTAAGTTTCAACTAAATCCCTTGGCCGAGGAGTAGAGTAACTGTCACCATGAAAGATAAAAAGAGCATACACAATTGAGTTTCATAGCCCTAAACAATAAAAGACCTGAGTTACTGCTGTGATGCAGCAGGGAGACATTAAACTGTACCAGGAGAGTGCTTTGAGAAGTTACAGGTGTCACACACACCTAAGGAATCACGTGTGTGTGTTTTCTTGCCTTACAGTGGGTGATGTGACTCCTGCTTATGCATTTATACAATAGAGATGGGAAGAAGCAAAGGGCACATTGAAGTCTTTGCTTTTATCATCCTCTGATTATAGTTACTTTGCTTCCAGCAGTTTTTAAAAATTTGAAACATAACTATTTTCCATTATGGTTGATATTTCTTGGTGAAAAATATAGAGACACATTCGTTTAAATGCTGTCTTCTTGTGTAATAGAACACATTCAATACAGAATCCTTACTTGGCTTTACACTTACAGACAGGTCAGCAATCTACCGAGTGCCAGATACTAAATATTTTAGGGTTGGCATCCAAGAGCTAATGTCCTCAGTGGTCCGAACAGCTCTTCTCACGGACATATTAATAGTCATTTTTATAGTCTGCATTTAAATAAGTTAAACCATTCTTGGCAAACAAACCTTATACAAGCAGGTGGTGGGCCAGATTTGGCTGCTCTTTGGTGACCCCTGCTCTAGAGTATTGACCGTTAGAAAAGATAAGATTGTAGAGTTCTGGATGTCCATCAAAATGTGAAATCTAGCAGTTTACATGCCAATGAAGGGATTCTGTGTGTGACAAGGAAGAAGACACAGTTGTAAAGTCACCTATACTCAACCATCATCAGGCTTCATGTGTTTGTCACGCTTGGAATCCTTCAACTGATATCGACCCCCCAAACTTCACTCTTCGTCTTTCAGTCAGAGAATACTCATTTCCAAAGAGTATTTAGAATAGTATTTGGCACAGTATTTCTATTCAAAGAAGTATTAAATATTTTTAAGTTAAATAGGTCTTTATGCCTTCTATTGACACTAAAGCCATATATTAACAAATGATATCTGTACACTTTGTAAAAGATATGGGTTTCATTAGGCAGAAAATATTTAACGGCATTCCATTAAAGTAGTGCATTTCATGCAATAAAATAAATGTATATTTTTTAAAGTCAAGAAGTTTCATTCACCTATAAAACAAATACAACTAATAAGTAAACACACACAATTACGTATGCTCTCGGCCATCTTCATTTGTCATTGAACCCAAGTGCAGTGGTGGTTTGTCATGGTTTCTGATGTTTGGCTGCCCAACCAATCGCTCCTGAATTTGATTATCTTGAGACACCAATGTTCTCTCTGCTAAATAGACCAGCTTACTTCTGATCTTACCAGACCCATGTTGGCTCTCATGTAATTTCCCTTGAAAGAGGCCACATGAAGAAAGAGGCCATCCATCCAGAATTTTCTTTCTTATAGATGTGAGAATAGAGAGAAGGAATCTCAAGGGCAAAAGGCCAGTGGTTCTTGCTTGCATTCCACCCACAACACCAATGTCAGAAGCAATAAGGGATACAGTCCAGAGGCTGGTGATACAGCTCAGTGACGCCCTTTTTGAGCACAATGGGGATCTGAGCGCAATCCTTAGAACCTACTCGCATATTTGTAATTCTAGAGCCAGGGAGGTAGAGACAACAGAATCATAGGGGCCTCTTGGCCATCCATCCAAGCAAAATTATTAAGTACCACATACATATAAGAGATGCTGCCTCAAACAAACAAACAAAAAACAATGTAGACCAACTGAAGAAGCCACCCTAAACTGACCTCTAGTCTCTAAACACACACCACACCACACACACACACACACACACACACACACACACACACTAAAGAAAAAGGGGCTAATGACCATACTACAAGTGTCTTTTTCTGTAATTAATCATCCTGTGACTGGGTGCTGCTGCTGTCTTTGTAGTCTCCCAACCTAATATCATACCTTACCCTGACATGTCTTGGCTTACAGTTTGGGCAGAACTGTATTTCCAAAAATGGATTCTGTAATTCAAACTCTAATTACCTGTGAATGACCTTGCTTAAAAGTGAGTTTTTTTTCCCCCCAGCAAATCAGCTTAAGACAAGCATTCAAGATAAGTGATGGTTGAGATTATGCTCCTAGGAGAAACCGAACTATGGAGAGGAAACCTGACAAATGCAGATTTAAAAGCCAGGATTTGACCTGAGACAAAGTCCTAGCCTCAGCCTAGTCATAGAGTGGAAGCTGGCATTTTAAGCTCACCTCATTTGTATCTACTGGAGGTGAGAAAGCTGGGCATTCACACCTCTGGCCAGCAGATCAGGTCTGTGAGCGCCCCTCCACCAAAGTGTCCCCACAACACCTTGGACACTGTGTATGTTGGTATATTAGCAAGTGCAGCCATTGAGCAGGCATTTGAAATCATTGTCAGGCCAGAGACTCTAGAACAACTCCTTGGAGAGTCTGAGTGTGAGGGACACTGATGTAAATAAAGGAAACTTGAGGACTTGGGATGAGGTATGGAAAGTGGCTAGCACACCTGTGTTTGAATTTCTCTTTCACCAAAACCTGCTATTGAGAACAATAACCTCTCTTTCAGACCTCTGACCTCTGAAAAGAAGAAAATCATTTGCTTTCTTAAACCTTTGAAAACATACATGCAACCTTAAAATATTTCTGCAAAGCCCAGTTTTTATAAAGCATGTTGTGTTTTAAATGCATCAAGAGGAACTCAATATTGAATGAGAGACTTGTGAAATACTTAGTAAAGTGAAGATGCTATAAATATTTAAACATATCAGTTTTGTCAATACATATCTCTATAGCTCTTCTATTATCATCAACAAATCTGTTCCAAGCGCCTCTCGGTTAATGAAGTACTGTTGTTGGGACTGTAAAAAAAAAAAAAAATGTTAGATATGTTTTCTGATGTGAAGGGTTCATAGGCCACAGTCTGTAGGATCTTTAGTTAAACTTAATATCTCTGAGCCTTTGTTACCCTTTCTGTGGCCTATGCCAACCTCTATTTTTAAGTCCTGTTTTAGTGGTAATCTCTGGCTCACTGATATTTTCAACAGGCTTACGGAAATTTGATTTCTAGTCTTCAGACTATTCTATCGATAAGAATGGATCAGCCATGGAGGTCAAGAAATGACTTCTTCAATGGTTTTTATGAATGAAATCGGCCATGTAACTATAACAATGTTAACAAACACTGGGAATAGGATATATGTAAGAAGTCGTACAGAAGTAACAACGAGGGAGATCACAACCATAGAATTTAGAGAGAGATGGTGGTAGATATCAGCCTCTCAAAGACCTACTGGGTGACTGGCATCCTTATCACAAGTCAAGTTCTCACTGTAATTTACATTTCCAGAGAGCTTGTCTTCAAGGAGATAGAGGGATAAGCAGAATTTCTAAGTTGGCTGACAAATTTCACAGTTGAATTAAAAAGTCGGCCTTCCAGGAAGTCAGTCTGCGGGTGATAAGCATGGTTAATATGAGCTTTGTTTTCTAAGGGGTTCCCAATCTTAGGGCATAATGTCAAGTTTGTGATCTATGATGGAAATAAACTGAACCTTGTTCAACTTTTCAGGAAAAACCAGATTGTGGCTTAGCAAGTAGCCAGCATCGTTTTCTTTAAAACAACTATGATATTTCAAATGTATTAAGTTCTGTAGTCTTTTTAAGATTGCTGGAAGTCCCTTTAGCTAAAGCCATACAAGGTTCACGGTGCTCAAACCTGCCAATCGGATCTATAAAACCATCATCCATTCTGATGAAGTGTTTGAATTCAGACAGTTGTTTTATAGACTGCTGATCCCTTAGCATGTAATCTAATGTTCACTGCTATCTGAAATATGTCTATGGTAATTTGATTCTTGGTTTTGAATGTATTCTTTCTGGAGAGGAATGGCAGGAATGTAAACAGTCCTTTACTTACAAGTTCAGCCAGCGATCACCGAAATAACTTTAATTTAAGGTCAGTTAACAGAGGATGCTGATACTTTCTTGTCCTCTCACCCCAGAGAAATTACAACTCTCTTCTTCAGAAGAATTTAAAAAATATTGACTATCTCCTCTTTTTTCATTACTTCTGGTATTGCTTCCCTTTTTAGGCTTGTTGTTCATGATAATTCTGTGGGAACTTCATCTTGGTTTATCAATGCATGCATAGACAGGCCTGTCTTTTTAGAAGAGAAGGGAAACAGAGCAAAATGCATAAGATGGGTGTAGAAAGAGGGGAAGAAGGAGACAAGGATTGAAGCAACGAAAAATGAGAAAAAGAGTGAATGCACCTTAAGTCAAGTGCATACATATTTTTAAATTCTACCATGGGCTATGCCTGCTCAGCTCAAGACTCTAGGCCAAGTATTATGGAAATAAAGAAAAACTGGGCATTAATTTCCATCTACTAGAACAGATACCATATATTTATAAATAGCTTAATGTAAAGTGTTATCACAGTTTCCCAGTAAGACAATGAATAGTGACTGAGACAACAGAAAAGGGAAAACTGACCTCCAGTGAGCCAGAAAGGGGCATGAATGAGCTCATGCAAAGATGGGCTTTGACATAGCCCTTTGAGGATCCTTGAGGCTGGATTTTCCTTTCAGTTTGCCCTATGCTCACTATGAAATTCTTCATGCAAATTCCCTGGATACCCATCTTCTATCGCCCAGTTCATTTTCTGCCTAATTTGTTTTCTTCCCTTTATTCTCTTCCATGATCCTTCAGAGAAAACCCATGACACTTTTGCACTCACACACCACCTTTCAGTGACTCTTGAGTGCTAAGACATCATTGATCAAGAATAACACTTGCTCTCTTCTCCACTTTGCAAGCATGACATCCCTCCAGGCTAGTGTACCAGCATACTCGTACAGTGTGCAAGTCCACTCTTCGTTACTGTGGGTTTTCATTTTTATCAGCTCTCCAAGACTCACTCTGCCTAAGGCATAACCAAGTCCTAGACCTATACTCTTAACTCAAGAGCTGTGGAATCACCTTCCTTTAAACAATTATTTTTATAATCCAAACCCCCTTTTAACAGAGATTCACACCTGAAAATACTTTAATAAAAGACTCACAATCCATTTCAGATACATTAATAGGAAAGCCCTAGTTCACTCAAGTGTTGAATGAAGTCACAATAGAGGGTTTACACTCTGTACCATAGTCATAGTCTCCATTCTTCGTCTACATATCTTCTCATTTGGCTGTTGCCTGCTCCTTTCTATGTAAACAAGAAATAATGCACTAAATTATCCCTTGTAGGAAAGCATGAAACATTCAAATTGTAACAGAGTGGTAGCGAGGAGAATAAATTGGGAAATAAACACAGGGAGTCTCTAGGGAATATAGGGTTACTATTGTCTTCATCTTATAGAGTAGATGTCAAGAATCACTGATGAACATGAAATGACAGCTCAAATATATTGTTTGAAGAAAGAAAGTCCTTCAGAATGTCTAGTCAAAATAAAAAAAATAAGTAAAAGTGTATAGGTTGACAAATTAGAAATTTTCCATCTTGTATATTCAGTATCACATATTCAGATTTGAAAAATGAGATACAGTAATGAGTTGTATAATTTTCTCTTTGGAGACAATTCATCTAAGAACTACATGGGAACTCATTAAGAGTACTTTCTTCTACTGGTAGACCTAAGACACCGAGGAATACAACAGCCGTCTGTGTATTTTATTAGAAACCCTCATATATAAAATATACAAGAATGTTCATGAAAACTTCAGAAAAAAGCATTTATAATTTTTTCAGCAGCAATTTTACCACTTAGTAGATTCCATACTTTTGTTGGTAGAAGGTTCACATCCTAAAATACATATTTTCCAGTTTTAACTAGAATGAAATATATTTTCATGTTGCATATAGATGTTAAGTGACATAGGCCAGTTCAGATAGAGGGGTTTAAGGCAGCAAATCGTGGAGAGTATTTTCAGTGGAAATTAGATCATTTGAAAATATTTGGTTTCTAAAGGCCAGCACATCATTTGAGAATCAGTGTCCTAAATAGTCCCAGCAGGGTCCACCTCAGCCAAAAATAGTCTCCACTCTATTTCATTCCCTGTGGGTGGTAGGCCATGCCCTCTCTCTCTGCTTCCCCTCTTTGCTTTCCTCTCTATGGGCTTTGCTGACCCTGTGGGCAGTTCTTGGTCTTGTTTGTTTGTTCTCTGTTTCTTTTTTCCTTTTTTCAAAGTTCAAGTCATCTTTTTCTAAACATCGACATCACAGAGTCAGTGTATATTTTAAATTATGTGTCCGATTGAGTCAACAATTTGTATGTCCTTGCTTTCAATTCCAGAAGTAGCTCAGTGTACCATTTTTATGTTTGCTATTAAAAGAATGAGCAAAAGAAGAAGGAAAAAAACAGCAAAGACGTGTGTGGAGAAAGGAAAAAGCAAAGCCTCATCTCAGATGCTTTTTTATATAAATAGATCTTGTTTCATTTCCACCATTTTGTCCTTGATCCTTGGTGGAGCAGAGCAATTAGAACTCTGAAGAGACCTGTTCAGTTCCAGGGCATGATAAATTTGACAGAGACACTGAACCACAGACACGCTCAAAAACTATCTCTCTGACCAAGATGCCTCTTTCCCAAAGTGGGTAGCAGTGGAAAATCTCAAGTGTTAAGAATTCTGAGGAACATCTAAGCAAATCTTTACCAGGAGCAAACAGGCCAAGTAGACCTTTTGGCAAGCATCTAGAAATAGCACTAACTTCGCAAGAAGATGTATTTTAAAACATACTGCAAAGTGCACATAACCTGAACACAGAGCAGAACCTAAAAATGGTCAGACACTTTAGGGACAGTACAGAGCCTGCAGGCACATGGGCACTTTGAAACACAGCAGTGCTGGAAGGCATGCTGTGCCTTACTTTTGGAGAGGCAACCATGAAAACCATTCTATGCACGGCTGACAGAAACACGCACTTAAATGTGGTTACTAGATAAGAAGAGAAGCTTCGTAAACTTGACTTTGAACTTTTTTTCTTCCAGCTGTACAATGTCTCTGGGTAGTCTACATGCTATTCATTACCCTTTGATTCAATGTATGGCCATGGATCACCTGATTTCAATCGGGCCTGTGCTAGACACTGACAATGAATGATAAAAACATCTATGGTGTCTGCCCTTGTGGGGTATAAAAGCAATTAGGCAAGAAGTGTGCTTGTTAAACAGCCACACTTAAATACAGTGAGAACATAGTCTCAGAAACGCAGTTTTGTCACCTTGCAAACACCTCAAAGCGCATATAGGACAAATTCAGATGCTGTAGCTTCCTGTACCCTAGGTCACCCAGTACATGTATAACATGTAATCTATTGCTTTGCTCCAGGATCTGTGATGAACACAACACGATGAAATCAAGCACAAGAAAAAAAAAATGATGCAATCAAGAGGTTCAGTAAACACCAGATGTATGAGGCTGCTGCTAGCATATGGCGCACGTTTTTACAGTAAACATTTTCATAGGTAAAAGGTATGTACTCTAAAATAATCACAGTATGCATAGTAAACACATAAGTCAATAGCACGACTGTTGATCATTATTACCAAGCGTTCCGTATGGTATATAGAGCCATGTGCTATTCTTGTGTGTAACTGACAGTACATTAGGTTTCTGTTGCACCAGCATTCAGTAATGCGGTGTGCTATGCTGTCACAATGGCTATAACATTATTAGGTGACAGGGATTCTTCAGCCCCTTATAATGTTATGGGAACATCACCACACATATAGTCACAGTCACACATGGGAATAACTCGAGTGAACAGCCACCTTTTTTAAAGGCTGTTCCCTGGCATGCCCTATGGACTTCTAACCTGACTGTAGAAGTCAGTGGACTATCCTTAGAGGAAAGATAATAGAGCTCTGAAGAAATATTAAAAGTTGGAGGTGTCATAAGTCAGTAGAGGAGCAGAATTAGGGGGTAGGAAGCACGTTTCAGGGAGAAGAAAAGCGTCTCTGAGTGTTTTGTGAACGTAAAAATGCACACTTTCAAATTCAGAATGATTCCTGATAGGGATAAGGAGGTAAAGTGGGACACAGTGAGCACATTTTTCATGAACTCACTTGAGCTAAAGATTAAGCCGAGGTTTAAGGTAAATATGCCAAAATACCATCATTTATATTTGGCATATTTACTAAAGTTAATGAATGGAGTTAATTCCCTGAATGTCTGTGTCCATAAGTTCCAAAGAAGCAACCAAGTGACCTAATGAGGTGTGTTTTATGTAAGTTCCTTTCTTCCCATTCAACACATGACAAGCTTGCTGTCTGAGTGAGAATTCTAGCAGTTCTCTGGGTTTGCTAACCACTTTTATTAAAACAACAGTCCTATGACTTAAATGATAAACTATGATTGCATTTTTCATGTAAATGAAAAAATTCAATAGCTACAGTAATTCTGCTTTATCACATAACTAAACAAATCAAGGAATCAGACACACAACTAGTGGCTCACTCTTAGAATCCCAGCATTTGGAAGGCTATGAGAGCAGGACTCCAAGTTAGAAACTAAAAAGGGAGACCTTGTCTCAAATTAATAGTGATGAAGATGATGATGATGATGATATAACAACAACAACAACAACAAAGTCTTTTGAAAATACACTACTCATCATACTAGCTAATGGGTCCTTTACAGACTAAAATTTTGGATTATAATTTTCATTTTCAAAGTATACAACGGATTGTTGGAAAGTATTTGTCTACAAAAACATGAGGACCTAAGTCCAACTTCTTCCCCAACCAGAACCCAGGCTTAAAAAAAAAAAAAAAGTCAGGCAAGGTGGTATGTTTGTAATCTCAGTTCTACTACCAGCAATCCCAGGGCCAGGAAGAGAGGCTGGCTCAGAAAAACATGGCGGAAAGCTCCCGAGAAAGGGAACACACACATACACATACACACACACACACACACACACACACACACACACACACACACACACACTTCTACCTTTATACACATAACAATGAGGCCCAGTATGTCAGCCTGCTGAGGAGACTTTTTTTTGCCGAGACTGTGAAATCCTACTTTGGGAGGCTAGAGCTAGAAACACACAATCTGGAGGCTGGATTCCCTAGTGTTTAAGACATGCCTGGTGCTCTTTAAAGATCTGGGGTCCTGATGACAGCACTACTTTTTCTGGCTTACTTTAGCGAACATGCTTCGTCCCCTTGCTTTCTGACTGAAAATTCTCATTGTTATTGACTGATTTCAATACAAAGTGAGATTCTCTTCACAGATGTCCCAAGCCAAAGGTTGACTCTCCGATGCCAGCTGCAAGCTCAGAGCTAGCTCTTCATAGTAAAACACATGAGGTATTCCAGCCTGCCTGACCTGCCAATCTCATCATCAAAAGGAGGTGCCATCTTTGTGAATATGATAATTAGTCATAAACAGACATTTTTGTTATTTCTACTCAGTTCTCTGGATGAAAACTCATGCAGGCCAAAAATAATCCCATTTCTTGTGGAATGTGGGTGTTTACTTCTTAGACACCGTATCTGACGCCAGTGGGTTTTCAATCCAGGGGATAGTATGTTTGGGTCTAATCCATTATGAGACTGTTTGAACGTAGTTCAGCATGCCTCACAGAGCACAGCCTTTATTTTCTCCATGCCAGAATGCCTGTAGATGGTGTTTATTTTCATGGAAATTTGTTCACTAGCTATTATTAAGTAGGGGTTATAAAAAGACAATTGTTCTTCTGGAACAGGGAAACTGAGGATTCTCATTTTAGACACCCCTTGACATTTCCTTTTCATTGTAACCTTGGATTATTTAGCTATTCCATGCTGGAACATTTTATGCAAAGCGAGAAAAATGCTACTTTTATGAGCAGGCTATAAATTCCTAACTAACGCCTCAAGTATGCACCTCTTCCCTTCATCTGAGAATTAAAGTAAATGAAAATATTTCATTATTAATAATCTAATTCTCTTTGGATCTTTGATTAATACCATTTTGATATGAGATTTTCAAAATTGGGTCATATTCTGTATAAATTTTTGAAGGTAGAAGCTATATACAAATAGATAAATTTGAGTTAAAACCAATTCTCTTTGAGGAAGATCTAAAATGGATGTAATGCTTCTTGTATTAAAGATGAAGTAGCCGAATGCTATGTATCCCATCTCCAAAATTACTCCTGCATTGAGACTTTAAGCAATTTCTTTTCATTAGTGGTGAGATAGTTGTTTTCATAGTTTTAAAATTTTCAATAATGTGCCACATCAGGCAATCATTTTGAAAATTTTATTATTATTATTAATTTTTATGTATATGAGTATGAGCCTGAGTTTATGTCAGTGTACCATGTACAGGTGCTATAGAGTCCAGAAAAGGACATTGGATGTCCCTGAGCTGGAGTTATAGCTGGTTGTGAGCTGCCATGTGGTGTTGAGAATTGAACCCAGGTCCTCTGCAAGAGCACCTGGTGCTCTCAACTGCTGCATTATCTCTGCAGGCCTCAACACCAGGCAATCCTTGGTTCTTTTTTTTTTTTTTTTTTTTTTTTTTATCCTTTTTGCCCAGTGTTAGCAAAATTTATGTTGAAAGGTCTCTTATGGTCAAAACAGAGCACTTAAGAAAAAAAAATATTTTGGGGGTGGGGAGCAGGTCTTAGTGAGGATTTTTTTTTTTTCCTGAAACACTGGACAATACCAGGAAGCATTTGCCTCCTCCTCCCTTCACAGCATAGGGCTGTGAGGAAGCCTTATGTGAACAGATCAGGAAATCTTACCAAATGGTCACTTTGCTGTGGGGCCCCTAGTCTGTGCATTTAAACTTGCAACCCATCTTTCTGCCAAACAGGAACGCGTAACTAACCTCTAATGCAGGCTGCTGGGGAAGGCTTTGAAAGCCTCGGTAAGTGTCAGAGTTCTAGCACCGAACTCCCAGCAACCCTTCCCCTCCTGTGTTCTCCGGTTAACATGCACACAGCTGCTCGTGGCGTGTAATCAACTGATTGTTACACAAGCATTTTCTAAAGCTATGACAATCTCAGATTTATGAGGTCAAGGAGTGCAGACTTAATCCATTCAATAGCTGCAATTTATCGTCTGATTATAATTGTATACACAAACAGACGAATGATTTAGATGACACAGTGTGAAGATGAAATCCGTTTATTTTAAAAGGGTTTCTAACCTTTAAAATATGTTGCCATGAACACCTTTCGATGTCTGCTTTTAACAACACAATTATTATTGTCTTATTGATCAGGGTTTTATTAGGGATTTGACACTTATATTTCATGCTAATCGAAAAAGGTGTAATTTTTCTGCACAATTTTAACAAGAATATGACTGTAATTAATTATATCACTATTATGTTTTCAGTATCTTCAGAGAAGTGCTTAATTTATCACGCATGTCTCCCATGCGTATGGGAACCTCGTTTAAAAAAAGACAAGGTGCGTGATCCTTAGAGATGACGGGATATGACATGGGAGCTATATTTATAGATTCTGCCGCCATGCTGACCTGGCTCTATAGTGACAGCTCTCCTGGAATGAGATTGTACGTTAGCAACTTAGCAAGCCTGGGTGGCACCCAACATGACCATCCTCTGGTCTAATAATGGTAATTAGTGGTCATTTCCTAATGACTCCATAGATCAAGGAAACAACTTGCAGACAGGGCCAAAGTGGTTGGATTACATGACGATATATATTTCAGATTTTTTTCCCCCAGGTGCAGGTTTAGCCAATGACTAATTGCTTGGTTATTGAGGACAGTTTCATTTATTTAATATATCAGCAGCTGTAAACTTGACATGTGCTATAAAACCCAGGAACACTTGTATGTATCTATATTTACATTTGATTTCAAAGATATTACTGATGATTATTTTTTTTGAGCTAGGCTGACCTCAAAGAAAGGGTGGCAAAGAATGATTTTGAACTTCCGCCCCACCCGCCTCTGCTTCCTGGGTGCTGGGATTGGATTAACACGCTGAGTCTTTCGTGTCACGGGCGGTTGAGTTCCAGGTGTCACGCACACTAGGAGTTCCCTTTGCCGGCAGCCCCAGATCCATTTCTGTACCTTTCTAAAATACTGTGGCTCTGTTACTAAAGAAAATCAGATCTTGGACGACAGCATTGCTACTTGTTCCGATCAGAGTTTGTTCATTTAATTTATATGAGATGCTAATAAAGCCTACTTTTGTCTTGTTCAATTTTTATATATTGTTCAATAACAGACTTATTAATTCACATAAATTTTCACCGTACTTTCCATACTACTTGCATATGTGAATTAAATTTCATCATATACTGCTATTCTATATCTATGTCATTATGCAGTCTCTATTATATTAATCCATAAATTGTAATTAATACATTTAATTTGACACATTTAGTATTCAGGTACCTGGTTTCATGTTTTCTAGAAATTCTTACATATTATAAAGTTTGATTTACTATGTCCGGTTCCTAAGTTTTCAATAGGACACTGGTTGATAATTTCTGTAAGAATCTGTGGGCTTAAGAAACTAAATGAAGGAATTAAATATTTAGAAGAACTTATAAACGTAAAATTCTCTACTGAACACCATGTAGGATGGCTGGAAAAGTGTATCATATATTACAAGATGCCGAGTGAAGTAAAATCAATAGCTGAATTGGTACTGTGTTCTTCTGTAATTAAACAGTCAGGCCTACTTGCCTTTTTGTGTTGTACTGTATCAAATAGCACAGCGCCAGCTGAAAAATACAAGCTAAGAGATTTTCTTTCTTCTCTTAAAGAATTCAGTCAATACTATCATAATCAATATACCTTTATCTGCAATACAATGACACGGGGGAAAACATCACAGTGAAAGATGAGCCTGTCCTATAGATACAGAAAGGCCATGCTAACCTGTCTTTCCAACAGGAAACCTGAACCCTTGCATTTTCACAGCCTTGTAAAAAGTCCCAAGCAGGGCAGTGCTCAAACTGCTGCTTCTGTGTTAGACAAGAGGTTGAAATAGATCAATCTATCAATCTATCAATCTATCTATTTATCATCTATCTATCTATCTAGAGACAGGGTCTCTCTATGTTGCTCTGGCTGGCCTAGAACTCTCCATGTTGACCAGTCTGGTCTTGAACTCAAAGAGATACACTGCCTCTGCCTCCCGAGTGCTGGGATGAAAGGTATGTACTACCATACTTGCTTTTTGCTATTAATTACTTGAAAATTCTGAGCATTCAATTCCCCCTTTTGTTTTCCAATTTTGTCACTGTCTTTCTAGTTTTAAGATTGCTGTGCAAGGGAGCTTTAAGAACATTGGAAATAAACTCCTGGACTATAAGGATTTGTGACATGTTAGGAGATGTAGTCACCTAGGCAGTCACTGGTGTTTTCTGCCTACAGGTCAGAAGTTCTCAACCTATTTTGCGGTCACATACCAAATATCCTGCATATCATATATTTACATTAAGATCCATAACAGTAGCAAACTTTCGTCATGAAATAGCAATGAAATGGTTGTGCATGGGGGTTACAACAATATGAGGAACTGCACTAAAGGCTGCAGCAGCGTTAGGAAGGTTGAGAACCACTGCTGTGTTCCTCTCTCTAAGCCTTGCAGCATATTCCTGTTCTCAGATCTGCAGTGGAAGGAGGAATCTTTAACAGACAAGCCTGGAGCTGCGGACGGTGGAAGTGTCACGATGGAACAAAGCAGAAAGACCAGCAATGGAGAGCCTCTGAAGTTGCCTGTGTAGGAAGAGATTCCACAGAGGTCGGATGGAACAACTGGGAGGAGAGTGCTCTGTACCAAGGAGCAACCACTCTGTGGGAAACATGGCATCTGGTCTGCTGGTAGGAGGGTCAAGTTCTGAGGCTGCAGACAAGGCAGGGTGGAGAAGGAGATGTGAAGAAGTGAGGGTGAGACGTACAGCGAGTGAGACAGTAATGGGATGACCCCCTTCTTCCTACCCTGATATGGAGGTGAGTTGTTGCAGAGGGCATGCCCAAGGCACAAGTCCATCTAGCTGAGGTTCTGGAGGATCAGTCTGGGGGAATGCTGTCTTGGGTGCACGCTGTCAGGAGATTGCCAGGGAAATGATGGCAGCAGCCTAGCGGAGGGGAGGGAGCTCAGAACAGGCTGTGTGCATTAGAGCTAACTACCTGGATTTAATACAGTGGGCTGCTTAATTGCTTACGCATACCTAAACGCTTTTCTTGTGTAAAACTAATTAGAAATCAGAAGCCATTTAGAGTCACGCTCCTATTTTTATATTTGGGTCTAATGTTGAAAAACAACTCCCTTAAAAATCCCAATTCACTCAAAAACTCATAGTTTCCTTTTCCCCCTCCATCTAATGAAAATAATTACTTTCGTGTTATTCTTGTTTTATTATCTACAAAGAACATCACTATAATTTAAATATTATTTATTGATGATTTGCTTATTATCTCCGAGCCTTCCTGTTCTTTGGAGAACTAAGATTATTTAAATAGATCTATATGCCATGATGGGCTAGGGTGGAGAAAAGACCATGTGGGCCAAGAGGAAGGACTCTAATGATGGCATGAAAAGGCTCACGTGAAGAATACTAGCTTGCACCATGGGATTACAGATGGAAGGTGGACCAGATGAGGAGGATTAAGGTGGATGGCATTGGATAGGGGCTGGGGGGTGGATGTTGATGATATTGAGCGAGCGTTGGTGACATATCTGTCTGGCCCAAAATAAATTAGGCAAGTATAAAATCTAACTGGTGTCTGTGTCTTTGTGATAGTGGGTTAAACAATGCCACCATTTTAATTTTATGGCAAATAATAATAAAAAAAATAGATCTATAAGTAACCAGTTGTTTTGGTGACATTTTTGTCCCCTCCTTAACCAAACATTTTGAGTACAGGCTATGACTAGATTACTGTGCTTGGAAGAGGGATGTGTGTGATAATATACCCAGATTTTAAAAGAAATTACTTCCTTTTCTTTAGCATTTTATTCTGGTTCACTCAGGAGGATTTCTTGGGTACTCCCTTGGTAGCGGGAGACCTTTCAACCCCACACCAGAGCATTTCTTGGAGATTCATAAAACCAAAACCAATTGCTGTCCTAATTATCTAGTACAGGAATCAAACACGTTTGTCTCTCCATCACAAAGAAGGAAGGAACAATGGCAAGCCCAAGCCATGAGTGTAGCCACCAGCTCGATGATAAGGCAGCATAAGGATGCAGCAGAGTCTCAGACACTTTCTTCACAATAGCTGACCTTCCAACCTTACACAAAGCACTGCTTAAGGATTCACATCTTAAAGCCAGTTATAGCAGAAAACAGAGTATTTTATAGTCTCATGCAAAGTCCTCCAATAAAGGCTGTAAGGTAAAAATGAAGTAGGAACACAACAGTACAAACACACAAGAAAAAAGTAAGAAAAATGGAATGGAAGGAAGGAAGAAAGGAAGGAAGGAAGGAAGGAAGGAAGGAAGGAAGGAAGGAAGGAAGGAAGAAGAATATAAAGCTAAAAACAAGAAGAAGACAGTGTGCCTACCTCTAAGGAAGTTGCCTGTAGAATGGATGTTACCATTGACAATTTCCTGTGCTTTCTCAGCCAGGCAAGTGAACTGATTGCTGGAGTGTGTACGGTCTAATTCCAGTGTTCTTTCCTTCCCATTGCTGTTAACTATTTCTTGCAATAGCTTATAAAATAATTAATTCTGTGCAACTTTAACGGCCCAAAAACATTATTTCTAAAACAACATTGAGCTGTTTATCAGCATTTGGCCACGTAGCAATGAAAGCGGATTCCACCTAACACCCACCTAGGTGAGGTACAAAAAAAAAACCCAAAAAACAAAAACACAAAAAAGGGATACATGGCACTTTATTGAAAATAGAGTTTCTGGATTCAGGAAGATGGCTCAGGAGGGAAGGATACTCACTACCAAGTAGCAGGACCTGAGTTTGATTCCCAGAACCTCCATAGCAGAAAGAGAAAAGCAATTGTGCCATATTGCTCTGTGGCGTATGAGCAGCCACCTATCCCTCCAACACACACACAACAAATAAATGTTGTTCAAAACCACTTTGAAGTACAGTTTCTATATGTTTAAAGATACTCTTAACAGGAAATTAATTTATTTAGCTATCAAAATACTAATGGCATTCTTTATAAAAGCAGAAATATAAAGGAATAAATTCAAGTGGGGGCATAAAATACCTGAAATAGCTAAAACAATCCTGAACAAAATTAGAAAAGTCAAAGGCATCACAACACCTGATTTCATGACATGCTCCAGTGTCCTAGTAACCAGACTTAATCAGAGTCTGGTACCAGAGGCCTTAGTACCTTGGCATTGGCATAAAGGCAGGAAATGGATCAGTAGCAGCCAACTGATCCATAGTATAAAAGAGAGATTCCTGCAGAGTATCCAAACAGCTGCAGCCTCAAGTACATACACAGCATGAAAACAGCTGCATCACTGAACAGTTCTGGAGAACTGGACAGTCACATGAGTAAGTCTTTCCAGGATAACCACACAAGCATGTGAACAAGACAGAGACTTCAGTTTCTCCTGCCCCACAAAATGAATAGAAGACAGATAAACCTAAGTCTGTAGATACTGAGATTAATGAAGGAAAACAGACAAGAAGTACTTCAAGACGTTGCGGTCCACACTGATGCTCTAGATAGGACTGCAAATGACAGCAAAACAAAGACTGGAGAATTATGTTGAATTAAAAGCAGTCTGCAAAGCACAGGAACTAGGCAATAGAGTAAATCAGTGACAATCTGCAGGACGGGAGAGAATATATCCCCCTTATTCATCTGACAGGGAGTTAATGTGTAGAATCTAGAAGGAATTTTCAAATCTCCCTAACAAAAACTACACCAAATTAAAAAAAAAAAAAAAGAGAAACGATATGAAAGTTTTAAAGAGAAGATATTGAAATGGTCAACAAATCTATACGAAAAGGTCTCAGTTAGCCTTTAGCAAGTGTATCTTTTGCAGGTAAGATTAGCGTGTACCTAATCCACTGACAATTGCAGATGGGACTGCAGGAAGATAAGAGCATCTGAACCCTGTTGATGAAAACACATTTGTTCAGCCACTTAGAAGAACAGGATAGGGACCTCCCCAAGAAACAGATTTGCTGTGTGTCACAGATATCCTACCTCTTGGTGTGCATTCAAAGGAAACGTTTGTTTCTGTACTGCTCACATATGACCCTCAGAAGTGGAAAATAGATATTAACAAAAAAACCTATCATGCACACTGGAATGCTATTTTACAATAAGAAAGAAGAGTCTATTATTTGTAGTAAAAATGGATCAATCTTGGAGATCAAAACGCTACATGGAATAGGTCAGACACAAAAAGAGATACAACCTAATTTCTATGATGCCCATATCGTCCATAAAGAACTGTCTATAGGCAAATGAAGAAAGATATGAGTGGGAAAGGTAGCCCTCCCCAGAGAAGAGCAAACTAATCAATTGTCCACTACCAAGCAGTCAGCACTAAAAACACATACAAACAATATTATGTGGACTGAACAGGCTGTATTTAGGACACATACACATATTCGCATACAATAACAATTAGTCAAAAAAAAAAAAGGTCACAAATTTGAAGGAGAGTGTTGAGGGGTATATGGGAGAGCCTAGATGTTGAAAATAGAACGGAGAAATATTGTAGTGAAATTATAATCTCAAATATAAAAAAACAAGATTTAAAAAGTCAAAGGAATATCAACACAAGCCTTAAAACTTATTTTATTTATATTAAAAGGGTGATCTCAAGTTTTCTAAACATTCAAAATATGCAACAAAATGTTGAAAGAACAAAGTCATATGATGGGCCTGACTCATCTTCAAGCATTACTGTGAAGCCATATCAGTAAATAGAGTGATGGGGGAGAGTGGCCCAGAGGCAGACCCATATGCACGCAGTCAGCTCTGCTGACTGTGAGCAGCAAAGGCACATGACTGGACGAAGGGAAGAGTTTTCAACAGGTAGTGCAGAGCAACTGGATATTTACATGAAACAAGTAAATATAAATCATAGATTTAAGTGTGGATGTATTATATAACCTTGGGTCATCTGGGGTTTGGCGATAACTCTTTGCATACACTAAAAAGCAACAACAAAAACAACATAAGCAGCAACAACAATAATATGACAACGAAACTGAAAAACGTGGCCCATGAAGATAATTTGACATGGTGAGTCTCACTAAAATAGGAAATCTGTACTTTTTAAAAGACGGGGGAATAAAAAGATAAGCAACAGACTTCAAGAAATCTTAGCTTCAGCCCCCTGAATAGCCATTCTTCTTGGTTGAAGCTAACAACTAGTGACCAATAAGTAAAAACCCTTTGGAACTTAGTAACTTAGCAGATCACTATCTTTACCAACCCAAAATCTAAAAATTTCATCACATAGCACCTCAGGCCTATAGAAAAGCTTCACCCATTTCACTATAGCCACCTCTGTGAAATACCTGGTAAAATATTTTAAACTTGCAGGGATTTATCACTATTTTTCTTTCTTCTGTGAATCTATAAAAATTCAAGAAACTACCACAATGTAACATAAAACTAAGTCTCTGTTTTTGAGTCATGGCCACTAAATTTGGCTCTAAAATAAACAAGTTATATTCTCTTTAAAAATAAATAAAAAGAACAGTTTAAATATTCAAATAACAAAAATGGGCAAAGGATATGAAGAGCCATTTCATCAAAAAATACAAACAAAAAACATGTGCAAAGGTGATTTCTACCAAATACGGTTTCTCAGCTATAAATTCAATGCCAAACCTAAATGAATGGCTAAAACCAAAACCTCAAAACCTAACACCAAAATCTGTCAAGAACATAGCAATAGGAAGCCTCTAACATGTTGCTATGCAAACTAGAAGTCATTCAGGAAGATAACATGACAATTCCTTACATTCTTAACATCCTCTTACTATGTGATCTGGTAAACACATTCTTTGGTACTTATCTTAATGCAATGGAGGCACCCAAGTTCAGCCCTGTCATGGATTTTAAGAACCTGTTTTTTAGAATTGAAAGTAAATGGGTCTCTGTTAATATTTGAATGGATAAACTCGTACGTAGGTATATACAATGAGAAATCGTTCAACAATAAAGGAAATCCATAGAGGCTGGTGAATGGCATAAGGCTGCGCTGAAGGAAGCAACGTTGGAGACCATATGCTTACTCCAACCACATAACATTCTAAAAAAAAAAAAAAAAACAGTGAAACTATTGAGGCAGTAAAAAATCACCAGTGGTGTCCAGGGATTCTGGGAGCAGGAGGAGGGCATGAATAAGTAGAATGGAGAATATGCTTAGAGCAGTAAAGCTATTCTGCACGATATTATACTGGGCGATGCACTTCAATACACTTTTGTCATATCTCTAAGATGAAGAGCAGTGACCCTCTAGTAAAGTATGGATTTTGGCTAATAATAATATATTAACATTAACTAATGTACTTCAATATAAAATCATGGGGAAATTTCCTGTCTGTACATTTGAGTAAGTTTTCCTGAGGCCTGAAACAGCTCTGGAAATGCGGCTTATGAATTAAAAGAGCTTCAGAATATGATTAGAAACAGATTAGAAACCTAGGATATACAAGTGATAGCATAAGTATTTGACAAAAGAATTTACACGTATGAAGAACTCCCAAAGTCATCCAAAGATCAACAGCTTGACAAACCATGCAAAAAAGTTTTTCATAGTTTCCTCACAAGAGAAAACAGAATAATGGTATAGACCCACGAAAAATATTCACAAGCTAATACTTCATATTACCTGAAAAGCCTAACAAATCATTTTTGTGTGAGTTCACAGGAAATACAATTGCCAAATATCACTGATGGGGATGTCAGATGCCAAGTTTTGTTGGTTTGGCTGTACACTGCTACAGTTTTAGCCAATGACCAAATTCCTACATTTTGCACTGAAAACATATGTGCACAGTATCTGTGACTCCTGATTGGGGCAGGAGTCACATTATTATTAACACTTACAAAGTAGAAACCAAGCATCATATTAGTGAGTAGTCAGTATTTCTGCTGCTTACCCACAGAACCCGATGCCTCCTGGGGATAAAAAAAAAAATGGATAGACTACTTACAAACAAAACTTACAAATCATGCCTTTAAGCACAAAGAAATGAGAGTGTAAAGAATATATAGTATGTGATCCAGTCATTCATATAAAACCCAACTATAACACACCCTTTATGACAGAAATCAAACAGATAAAAATTACAAGAGAAACTGCTAACAAATATACACAAGGGAATTTTCTATTCTGTATCTTCCTGGTACTGATCTTTCTATTGCTTTTTACAAATCTCAGAAACTGACTGGGCTGAACATTGGAAACTTGTATCATGCTGTGCTAATTGTAGCTCAACAGAAATGCCCAGCTGTGGATTCAAATGTTCCCTTCTATAAAATTTGGGCAGACTCTGTTAAAAAAACAAAACAAAACAACTGGGCACTTTGAGTCAGAGATGGAATATTTTATTCATAATCCTACTACTTTTAGGGATTTTTGTACTGAGATTTATGCTGAAAGAAAACCATATTCTACTTCAAAGTGTCAGGCGAGGATGTGTGTAAAGCATGTGTTCAGCTCATTCTGTTGCCATCCCAAACTAGACAGAGGCTAATAAACTTCTATAACTAATATTGTCATGCTTTTGCTAATACCATTATTTTGGAAATTTAAAAAATTAACAGTTCAGTAAGGGATCCATTTTCACCAACAAGAAACACCGAAATTTAAACAGTTTGACCTCTTTTTCTCATCCAAAAAAAATTTTTTTTTATGTTTTATGATTTTTACATCGTTTGACCCTTTTCTCTCCTTCCCTCCAACCCCTCCCATATGCCCCTTGTTCTCTCTCCAGTCCATGACACATTTTTGAAAATATTGTCACACACACATATATATGCACACACAATTATAAGTACAACGAGCTGAGTCTATTTGATGGCGCTTGTATACACACACACACACACACACACACACACACACACACACATATATATGTAACTGTAGACTGATCATTTGGTAACCAATTATTGAAAACTTTTCCCGGAAAACGAATTCTCCCTCCTTCAGCAGTCATTAGTTGCTGGGGTCCCTTGAGACTTCCCTCTTCTATGTTAGCCTGTCTTTTGATGTTCTCATTGTTCTCTGGTCCATCTAACAAATAGTAACTCATTCATAAATCAGCAGCCAGGGATGTTTAGTGATCATTCATTCATTCACCGCCAACCATGGAATACATGAAATACAATTTCTTGGGTGAAAAAAATAATTGAATGAGAACTACGGTAGTGAATGAAATAAAGTATACTCTTTGTCAAGACTTTGGAGAATTGTCAAAAGTTAAAAAAAAATGAAAGATTCAGTTGAAGTTAAAACAGTGTGGTGACTATGGCACAAATTCAGCACCAAATCCAATAACATATGGCAGCCAACTGATTGGTGAGCACCGAAGTGTTGAAGGTATTTAAAAAAAGAAGCCAATCCTGTCTGAACTGTGCCTATTGGATACTTGCTGGGCAGGGCGCATAATAATTGCTTTACTATCTGGGCTGCTTCTCTGGTCCTTTCAACAAAAGGCTCCAGACATTCCCTCCTGTATTCTCTTGCCTATTCTTAATCAGACCTCAAATTCTACTTCCCTCAGATGAGAACCTTTTCCAACTGCTCCCCCTCCACTCTCTATTAATTTGCTCCCCAGTCACACGCTCTCATAAGAACTTGTAACTCTTAATTGAACTTCTCATAAATGTAATTGTATAGCCAGAATTGGTATGATCTCTCTACTATATCGCCCTTCCTCACTCAAGCCAAAGATCCTAGGGAAGGGGTCATGCTTGTCCAGCCTGATAGGCTAACTGAGGTCTGTCACTACATCATTACTAAACACTAGTTGAATGCATGAATGGAACGTCAACAGGGGGCGGGCGGGGCAGGAAGGAGGGATACCAATGGAACCCTTCGAAGAATCCTATACTAGTAACACATTAAATAACAAAAGAAGAGAAAAAATGTCACTTTTAAGCCAAATATATCCCCATAATATTAATACCCTTTGACTCTGCTACTGATGATGTGCTCTTCAAGCTGTGAGTCTGATAATGGTGCTGTCTGTTAAAGTTTCAATGAAAGAAAGGTATCATAAAATGATTTCAAAGCTGAGATCTTTGCACACTTGCTGAAAATTCTCTGTTAGGTGTTACTACATTTGTACCTCCAGGAGGTTTTCTTCGGGTCTCTAACTTGGAAAATATGAGGAAAAAAATAGTGCTGGCTTTCATAGTTCCATACGAATGTCAGATTAACCGGTTCTACTAATCTGGGTGACCTGAACAAGTGAATGGATCTGCCGCCATGATAGCTGGTGCTTGGAAGGTCAGCTGTGGACACAGAAAGTTTCATGTGCTTTTGCAGGCCTCCGGTTCTGTGTTACTTTATCAGAAATTGTCCATCGGAGCACTTTCCCAACCAACCTCTTCAACTTGACCATAATTTAGGGTCTACTACAGCAGCCCAGATGTGTGCTCATCTTAAATAAAGTGAGTAGTCAGAGGAAGGGACTTCTGGGTAATTTACACCACTCTCAAACTATCAAAGTCTCCATCTCACACACACATGGTAACCAAAGAGGAAAGCTTGGTTTCATAATTGCTTTAGACTGCCTGCAGAGAACTGATTTGGGACAGTTTGGGTGTGAACATGATTCAGATGTGAGAACACTTGCTCCACCGATCTTGACCACTGCTCAGGTTAACTCTCCCATCCCTAGTTTCACATTCATCCCTTCATAACTGATCCTTCAAAGGTGGCAAGAATCCTAGGCAATGGCAAAGGCATAGAAATGAGGATGTCACCTCCTAAGATCTCTCTTCTGGGAACAGCTAAGGCCTCTATTGTCATGGAAATGTCTATGGTACTGAAAGACCCTTAAAGAGATAGTCAGAATAGAGGAAGGGAAAAAGCAGGACAAATTCTCACCCCTTTCCCTATTGGGTCCAAATTTAAGCATTTCATACCCCTCAATCCAGGAATCCTTGTGGGCGTGGTGCTTAAGGGATCTGAAGTACATTCGGGTAAAGCCTCTCCATCAGGTTAAAGCCACCTCTGAGAATGCTGTCCTGTTGATGGTCCCCCATTCAGTGTCCTGTTTCAGCATCATAAAAATGGTTTGCAATTCAATACTGCATCTAATAAAAGATCTGCTTTGTTGGGTTTAAGGAATTTGAGACAGGAACTGATTTCAGCTGTCACTGCCAGTCTCTTTGCTATGAGACAAATGGTTAGGATCAAAGGCAACATCAAGAACCTGCCTGTTGGGAGACATAAGAAAACAGGGCAACAGGCTTAACCAAGTTTATAATTATTTGTCCTATCATTCCATGTTAAGCTAAAAGACTTAATGCTACCATATCGCTATGCTTTATGAAGCCCTCCATAAGTACTTTCTGGTAAGAACATATCTCATATACCACCTCTCCTGGACCTTTCCTTACAACCAATAGTGCTTCTCTTATGTTATCGACAGGAACGATAAATTTGGACTGACACAAGTTTCTGACAGTATCAGTGGAGCTAAAGAGTCCTGGACACAGATGGTTTAGAGATAATGTGAGGAGTAGTCATCTTAGTCATCCTTTAGAAATGTGTCCCCTAAAGCAAACTTAATAGGGCGACACTCAGGAGGTGTGGCAGGACAATTGTGAGTTTGAGGTTAGCTTGAGCTGTCTAGAAAAATCACAGAGCAGTATCTTTTATATTTGTTTTCCCACACTAATTTTAATGCTACAAATGCTGTCTTTCATTTGGGCTCAAATCTTTATTTTTCAGTTTAAAGTCAATGAGTGGAATCCACAGCTCAGATGGAACCGACATCCAATGTGAAAAATGTGGAGTTTACATATTTTAGTTCAGTTGCTATTTTTCATCATTATTTGAAAATTTAAATGAAGTATGCTTAAAAGTTCAAGTCAGAACTTGAAGTTTCCTAAATCACACTGAGAGAGCACTTGACCTGTGGGTTGCTTTGGTTTTATCTGCTTTTTATAACCTTTTTATAACATATTTCACGTAGTAATATATGGTTTCTGCTAAAGTAAAACGACTTTTGTACAAATGTGAAATTAATCTAGTCCAAAGTGAGTCAATCAATTAATTAATGAGTGAGTCAGTAAAACATTAAAATGGATTTAAAGGACATTTTCAATAACACACATGGCACTGGAAATGTTGACATTATTTGGGGTCATCTTATCTACAAGACAGAAAGCAACTGTATCTGTCTGGACAGAAAAACGCCAACACTGTGAACAACTCAAGAACAAGACCCTGAATCTTCACTTCAGGCTATTTAGAGATATCCAGTGAGTTCAGTAATAGGCCATCAAAACCGCACATATCAGTAGAATCGAGTAACCCCAGACTAGGAAGTTCTGTGGCACAATACTGCGCTGAACAGTGGCAGAGAACCTCAGATCCTGCCTGTTCATTCCTAACCCATTGGCAACTTTTCATGATACTGCCTTCGTCCAATACTCTTTGGAAGATGCCTGTAAGAGTTCAGGTTTTGCTGAAAATACCTCACTTCTACATTCCGACTTTCCTAAACACACCAATGCCTGTTTCTAACGTCTTCTGCAATTAGGTCAGCTGAAGCCTATACTTTGAGACCTCATGTTAGTTAGAGAGAAAAAAAAAAATGTTAATTGCTTAATGTAAAAATAAACCAGGAGAACATGTTTTTCTCACTGATTGCCTGACTGTTTGCTGGTACTTACAGCTGAGGGGGAAATTAAATTATCATCACTGATTGGAAGTTCAGTGCTTGTTTTTATTTGGGGAGCAATCTAGAAACGGAGATGCTATTAGATAGTGACGGAAATGTGATCTCCATGCCTGAATGCTCTGTACCTACCTCAGGGAAGCAGCAACTGTGAGAATCTAAATTCGTAGCATGAAATGGTGTGAATATGCTTTCTCCATGGAAAGGTAAAAGAGGAGTTGATTTTTATATGTTATCTGACTAAAAAGGAGACCATATGTTCTAGAAAATATTGGAACTACAGAAAACCACAAACAGTACAAAATACACCTTTGGTATCCATCTTGATATTACCATATCAGCCCCTTTTTCATTTTTTAAATTTTAATTTGCTTGTCTTTTATCTTTCTGTGTGCAGCACCCTCTCTTTTATATAAACTATCTATGTATAGAAATAATTTAGTAAATATTATAAGCATAACTTTTATGTAAAACCTTTATTTTTAAAAATCCATTATAAGTAGATGTGTCAATATTTTAAATATATAAATTATAGTTATTATAAATGTGGTCTATTATAAATGTAATTTAACAAACACTATGTTCAGATCTGATTATGAATGACATAATCATATTATACGACCCCAATGCAATTTAACCTCTTGGTGCATATTATTTTCAAAGATTTTTTCAGTTGTTTTAAGCCAAATTTTAGAAAACTAAGATCATGTTAATATTTTATATATACAGTTATTTATAGAGATGTTTCAGGGAGAAAAAAATCCTATAATAACTAAATTTCAAAAATATTTTATTAAAAATATCTAAAATAAATCTTTGGCTTATCTTCTCTGGCATTACAGTTTTTGTAGTCAAACTCACAAAATGAGAAATGATTAAGTTTGTTAGATAGTTTAGAAAAATGGTATCATGTTGTGAGAATACGATTTGTTTTAGTGTGCTTAAAGTTATCTGCAGCGATTAATAAGTTATTTGTTGTTTACAGTTAAACACTGATTAATATAAAGAAGAAATTATGTAATATCTGATAATTTTCAAAAAACAGTATTTGATGCTGACTGAGACTCCTGATGGAGATAACAATGAAATATTAAAGGAAATAATCTAGGATAGGCTAACATTGTTTATTTTATTTTATTCATCCATCCTTCTTTTAATATTAATTTTCATTCATACAACACTATTCAAGACTCAAAGAAGCTCTGGATTTTTTTCCTCCTTCGAAAATCAGACCTCTTCAACAACAGTACTTCAAAATTAGGTTTTGCCTTTTAGTGCAACAAACACAAGATTTATCTAAGCACCTCACACTGACTCTCAGTTATAGTATGGTGGGGTTACATTTTATTGTAAATGGACCAGGCGTGAGTCAATTCCATCTCCACTTTTACTGGTTTAAAATACCAGCATAATTTATTTTAATCAATGTAGCCTTCAGCAATTTCAACCATCTTCAGGGGAAGGGATGGAACTCCCTGGAGAATAAGAAAACTGGGTAGTGTGAATCACCTACATTTCTCATTTACCCATGCTAATTAAGACCAAGCATTTGAAAGTTACCATCTGAAGGAAAATTAAGCCAATTAACCCACTGATGAAGATAATTTTCAATATTCTATCAGGAGGCAAAAATCTTCACCAGCCCTTCCTATTCCTACTGTGGCGATGATTTTCTGACTGTCTCTTAGCATTGAGAACATAAATGAATGGCATAGCTAGTTCAGTGGGTTCTAATTGCAACTTGTATTTAAATTCTGATTTTCTGCCCCACGGTTCTGATTCTGATTGGCTGGACCTGATTGAGGCATGATTAGATTTTATTTGTAGATCCTGGAAACTTCTCTAGCCGAGTGTTCAAGTGACAGGGAAATCCTTCTGCTACTATGACCTGGCTTTTCTATGTCAAGTAAAACATTAGCACTTTATTAGGAAGGAAATTAATCTGGCACTGTTAACTACCAAATAATTCTAGCTCTGGTTTAATTTACTCATGAAGCTCTCTTCAGATCTAAAGATGTTTCTCAGATCTTTAACATCTCTTTGATTACAGCACACGCTGCCTTTTGTCTTGTAGTGTTTTGTGGGCTTTTAGTTAGTTGGTTTGTTTTTATTTTCCTTTTTTTCTTGTGCCTAGAGTCCGTTCATATTACTGACATATAAAAGACACATCACCCAGGCCTAACTCATCTTTTCTAACATAAACCATTCAAATTACTCGACCTGTTTCTTTCCTATCGATGGAGATAGAAGAGATAAAGGAGGTAAATATATTCAGTAAAAAAAAAAAAATCAAAACCCGAAGCCTTTTAGACACGAGAGTTGTAGTTATTACTTAGCTAAATATTTTAATACTGTTCATAATTTAGACTACAGTAAACGGCTTGCACAGAATTAATTAAAACCAAACTATGATCTCACATCTGGTCCTGTTCATGCTCTTAACTTCATCTACAGAAGGCTTTTGAACTCATGTTCCTTCTCAGGTTCTCTGTCACTGAACTGCCAGCATACCCCAAGGAATTGCTTTGTTTCCAACTCACATATTCTATGGGGAAATAGCCGTTCCTTTCTTCATGTGAAGAATCAACTTTCCATCGCTGTTCAAGCTTTCCCCCACACCTCCTATATCTTATTTCTAAAATTCCACCATCCCAAATTGTCCTAAATACAAGCACAGATCCCTTAAAACCTTCTGAGCCTTGTTGGAGGAACAGGAAGGACTCATGAGTATGACATTTTTTTAATAGGACAAATCTGATTTTTTATTTAATACTTTTATCTGATGGTTATTTTTGTCTTTTTTTTTAAATAAAGAAACTAATCCAACTGTAATATTTCTACCTCAGAGGTATCTCAAGAGCCCTTAGGAAAAGTCTTTTTTAGTTTGTTTTTGTAAATCAAATATTGTCACACATCAATGAAAATAACTATATCCAACTGCACTTTCTATTAATGATACTTTATGAAAATAGTTCATTTTGTATTGATTCATGTAAAAAACACCCTAGACACCACTGCCGTGTTCCACTTAACCAGCACCATCACATGCTCCTCAGATCACCCCTACATTTCTATAAACAAAGTGCTCTTTTGCCTGGAAACATGTGGCAATCCTTTTCCTTCTCCAGCGAATGTGGACATGTCTACATGCGTGACTCTCAGTGAGCTTAAGGAGCTTCGGGGCCCTCAGTGAGGACAACTCTGAATGTACAATCATCCCAGCGTGAGCATCTATCGGCAGCTAACGGTTCCTGGGGACTGGAAGCATTCTCCTCAGTGGTGTAGCCACTGCTAAGTTCCTCAAACTGTAGTCCCTACCCTTGAATTTGCAAGCAACCCTAATTAAACCAGGGAAGCCACACATGCGTGAAAGCAGGGAGAAGACTAGTTGGAAAGAAGAAAGGCTTCAACAGGAGGAGACAAGAGATGAAGGTGGATCTGACCAAAATACATTACATACAGGCAGGAAATTGTCAAAAGGAAAACACATTATACATGTGCATGAAGTGGCCAAAATAATTTTAAAATACAGACTATTAAACAAAAATGAAGGGGATCAGGTACCTAAGAGGACAGGCAACATAGCCGAAACTTCCAAGTACCATTTCACTGCAAGTTACTAAGTTACTTCAAACTCTGAAGGACTTTAAAAAAAAAAAAATCACAATTGCAGATAGCCACAGTGTGGTCTGAAGAAACCGAGCATGCTCCCTGCTGCATTTCCTGGAAATGTGCTGTGGTTTTGTATTCTGTTACTGACCAGTCACTCAGAGGCTGGGACTCTCACCTTGGGAAGGGCAGTTCAGAGCCAGAAAGGGACAAGGCTGTGAGCCCCCTGCAGCCAACCTTCCTGACAGCCAGAGGGTGGGTGTCTGGGCTCTGAATGAGGGCTGGGGTAGAATGCCATTGAATCCAACAGGGCATATGTTTATTAATAAGAGTGAAAAAAGACACTAGGGGTTCACTGCTCCTCCAGATAACTCTAGAGAGCAGTCAGTGTCACACGTTGTAAGGTGTCTAAGTCTGGGCTCACACTGTGAGATGCTTTTGCTTTAAAAGCTCGAGAAAAGTATTCACTGTTTAAATGAAATTTCATGTGTCTCTAACAGTTTAGTTTGGAGTCGTACCTCCAGCAGCCCCCAGAGGCTGGGCAGAATGGCACTGAGAGAAGAGTCCCCTGCATGGGTTCCTTCAACATGTCCTGTCACACACGCAAACCTGAGCTCACACACATACGCATACATGCACACACACCATGAACTAAGAAAATAAATAAATAACTAAATAAATAAAGCAAACAAGCTATGAATTGAAATTGGATCCTGGATATTTACATCAAAGGAAAGCTAGAAAGGTGCCTCACATAGACATTGTCCTAGAAAGAAGACCACAAAGGGACCCTTCAGATTGATGTCTTAAGACTGTGGCCGTTCTGTCCTAAAGTTCATGGATGAAATCCATTCTAAATGAGTTCTTCCTCAATATTACCTGGATTGATGATGGTCTGAGTTGACTGTCCAAGGCCAGTGACAAGCAAATCTAGGCAAAGAGAAGCAATCTGCTGAGGATCAGATCTTTCTGATCAAAAGATTCTGGGCTTTGCTCCTGAGCCACTGTCTTTGGGCTTCCTTCTAACTGGCTACCTGGGACTGTGAGGAGAGCAGGATTCTGAAGCTCTGTCTGGGCTTGGTCGAAATGTAGTCTCACCTGATTATGATGCCTGTGGCATGAGAAGAAGGGGGCTATTTTAGGATCTTTAAGGGGTCCTTTTTCTGCTTGTGTACTGACTAGAATCTCATTCTTAAATTCACAGCCCTTGATCACTGACTTATTTCACTATGTCAGTGAAAAA
Organism: Psammomys obesus; assembly: GCF_907164565.1. NCBI lineage: Eukaryota > Metazoa > Chordata > Mammalia > Rodentia > Muridae > Psammomys > Psammomys obesus. The sequence goes on from NW_026596101.1 coordinate 15,470,070, forward strand.
ACACCCAGTAACAACTAATAATAACTATGTGCAATGGAAACCTAAATGGGAAGATCAAAATATAAAACTGAAAATGCTTAGCACTGAGCATGTGGCTCTTGCCTGTAGTCCCAGCCACTCACTAGCCAGAGTAGGGAGAAATCACTTGAGTCCACCAGTCCCAGGATCACTTGGAGAGGCACCTATCCCCAGCACTAACATGTATTTAAAAGCCTGAAATATTTTATATTAGGTCAGGACTTTCTGATGGGAAATTCCTATGAATAGCATTACATTTCCAGGGGCTATTTATCTAGTGATATCCAGTCCTTCAAATAGTTTCAAATGAAGGTGAGGGAATGTTTGGGGATTATGTGGCAGCAAGAGGATCAGCAATCCTGTTTTAAAAGACAAAACCCTGGCCAATATCTGTGCAATGTGTACAGAAAAATTGCTTCCTATTGCATTTAGAGTGACTGGACTATAAAAGAAGGATGAATGCAATGTAAAATGCTCTAACTTTCACTATGTATCTGGAGTCACACGCTGTGGAGATACAGTATTTACAGTTAGAAAGAAGTCCAGATTTGTCCCAATTAACCTTGTAACTAGATGTACCGCCGCGCTTATTAATGACAGTAATGAGATGCAGACTAGACAATGCATTAAACATCATTGGCATATAAATTAAATTCACATACAGTTTAAAAGGAATAGATACCTTTATGTACTGGACACGAAGAGAAATGATTAAGAAGCTATTTCATAAGAAAAAGCTAATTAGAAAGAAAATTCAATACTTTCTCTAGTGTTCATCTCCATCAATGTTGGAAACAAGTTTGACCACGAACTGAGAAATTGTTCCCATTGAAATTACTGTGCAAGGTATGAAATTAATTTTATGATTGTCCCAATGGAAGCTACAGGAGCCACAAATACTTATATGCCCATTATCATTTCTCTCTATATTGGCCTACATTTTAATTTGCTTAGGTTTCTATCTAAAGCTTATGAATAATTTAAAATACATCTTCCTGTGTCTCCACAGCAAAATAGAGATAGATAGGAGAGCCAGATAGTCACTTGCTGTACACAGAATCCAAACCCGACAGGAAGAAAGAGTGCAATGCATGCTGGAAGATTGTTTCTAAAGGTCATTTGTGAGGCCATGTAATTAAAGGGCTCTGTACCCAACATTCAACAACACCACCTTCTTGGTAGTTTTGATAATTAGCCAGAAGAACTGTAGGAGAACGAAGGTGTTCTAGGATTCCTCTTTAGGCATTTGTGCCCTAGACCTTAGAAGGAACATCTAACTAGAATATTTTTTTTTCTCCTTTTGGAGCTAAGGAAAACTTGGGATATGATAAGGACCCTGACCTCTCCTGACAGCTTTTGGAAAATATTGCCACAGGGAAAGGCAGAATGCAAGGAGCAGGTCTTCTTGGTTGTCACCAGCGGATCACTCTTGCCTTTCTCCCCCCAGATCTCATGAAAAATCCTGATCTACTTTGCAACAATAGCAGCCACAGAGAAGGAGGGGAGCAGCACCCACCCACCTATGGAACAAACATCAAGCACAATGGTGTCAGAGCCACCATCAGAAATCAATCAAAGACGCTTTGCTTTTGTGAGTTTTAATTTTTTTTTTTAAATTCACAGCAACTCAGAGAACCAAGGAGGGAAAAAAAATCAAGCTTCTAAACAAAAAAAAAAAAGAAAGAAAGAAAGAAAAATTAGTAACAGCGGACCCATTGCCAAGGGCAACATGCGCTTGACAGAAGACGCGATGATGACAGATGAGACCCCAGTCCCAGTCTACATTTTGTCTACCAAATGAATTCATAATATCTTAAATATTAGCAGCCACGCTGCGCTCACCTTTGTTCTACTGAGTGGAAGGGGACTGTTAGCAGAAGTCAGCAGGGTGTAATTTCCTCCACTCCTCCCCCTGGCGGCCCCCCCCCCCCCCCATCTTCTAGTTGACAGTAATTGTTACAGCTTCTCCCCCTTTCCCATTCTCGTCATCTCTTCTCTGGATTCAGGATTTTTTTTTTTCCTCCTCTTCTTCTGTGACAAAGTTTCGGGTGTCGGGTTCTGCCTCTGGGACCATGCATTTTCTAGTAATTTGAAAACACTCTTAACCAAGGACATCCTTAATTTTCAAAATTAAGTTTGGTTACTTATTTAGAGTGTGTGCCTGTGTGTATGAGTGTATGCGTGTGTGTAAATGTGCCAGTGAATGTAAGTATGTAAGTAGAGGTCAGAGGACAATTTGTGGGAGTTGATCCTCTGCTCCTGCCATGCGGATCCTGGCAATCATACTCAGGTCCCGATGTCAAGTGCCTCTACCGAATGAGCCAGCTCTGTGCTCTCAAATTTCACACATACACACACACACACACACACTTTCATTTCATAAATTTTGGTGTCAATGATTTTTTTTCTTAGCATGACACATTAACAGAGCTTCTCTGGTGAAAGCCTACTTACTCGCTTTATAACGGAGAAGCCTGAGATACAGAAAGATGACACAGAGGCACTAAGTCAAAATAAGTACTCCGTATCAACTTGCTGCATTTTTTTTCCCATCTAGATTTGATTCTTTCAAAAGCTCCCGCGAGAAATCAGGTGTTTACTTTCACTAGTTTATAGTTAAGCAAGCACGGGTTCAGAGAAGATGACTAATTCTCCCAAGGACACACAGCAAATGACAGCCTTTCTTCCCGTGGAGGTGCTTTCCCATGGAGAGTGATGCTCTCCTCCCGCCATGTGGATCTCCCCGTGGAGATGGCCTCCACTGTGATAGCAGTTATCCATAAGAAGTAAAAATGCCCACTTTCACATTCTCCATCAGCATTTCTTTAATTCTTTACGATAAATAACCAGTTGAACAGAGGCAGTCGTCTCCTTGCATGTATAATCTCTAGGAGGTGGGAAGGAATGGAACAAACGCCGCTCACTTCTCAAGTCACTGGAGATGCTGAAATGACACTTGGTAATATACTTTTTGAGCTTGTTGAAATCAGTGCCTCACCCGAGACTGTACAAAGTATCTAAAGATTTTTTTTTCAGAGGCCGTCCTATAAGACTCAGGTATCTAAGCCCAAGGTAGGGCAGAAATCAGAGGGTATTCTAGCGTCGAGTTCATGGAGCTCTTTGCTGCAAAAGACCGGATTGCCTCCTCCCCTGTTTCTTTGGCCTATAAGCTTCAGAAAATTTTTCATAAAGAACCAGCTAGCAAACAATATGGAGCCTTCACCTCCACTCTGTTTAGACAAGACAGTGAAGGTGACAAAAGGGACAATGAAGAGAGGCAACTGCAGGCTGGCAAGGCAGCACTATTTGTTATTGAATCACCCGCCTCTAATTTTAGAAAGCTGGGAACCTTCATTTCCCTATTGTCCATGTTTTAATTAATGGCTATTATTTCCCCTAAATAGTGCCCTCTTTTGAGATGCTATTTATACACACAGTTTCTGAAAACATACAGAAAATGCAGGGTAAGCAGAAGCCCCACCAGACACTCTCTGAGAAAGTATCAGAGGCGCTTTTGTCTTGGGACTGTCTCCAGGACAAATCTGTGGCTGTACCTTCTAGAGGGAATTCTGGCTTTTCATTCCCCTTTATGTGATCTTAATATATTTGATGTTGCATTTTTGTTACTTTGCATCTGTTTTCTGCTTCTGTACTTAATTTGGCTTCCACAGGAAAGGCTGACAAGGAGGTGCTCCTGGTGAGTGCTGATTTCTTCTGTTTCTGCCTGGTACACATGTTATTTGACATACCAAGAGTCGTATCCGAAGCTGCAGTATCAGAAGACCAAGCCGTGTTCACAGAGAAGTCCACATAGGAATGTTCATACAGATAAAAGTGTTACTAAAACGCCCATGGAAGCAGCAGAGAACTCTGTTAGAGGATAGAATATCGTTTGAATCTCAGGGGCTGCCTCCTGAAGGAGGTTGCTGTGTCTCTGTTTGTGGATCTGCCTAATTTACAGACCTGGGAGGCTTTCCATGTTATCTCAATTTCTTTGTTATTGTTATCCCTTGAGTTGCGGTTTTCTTAAGTTAGGAAGGAGAAGTTTTAAGAGACTAATTTGGGCCTCGACAGGATGGTTGCTTGCCTGTAACCCCAACACTAGGAGGCCGAGGCAGGATGACCAGCAGTTCCAAGGCTAGGCTGCAGAAGACAGGTAGGCCTTCTGTCAAAAACCGAAAGACAAATCAAGACTGTACTTTCTCTCTGAAAGCCAGAAGAAGAAAACAGGAAACAACCTCGGAACCTGCCACAGAGGGCCCCTGAAAGCCTCTGCCGTGCAGACTGTCAAAGCAGATGCTGAGCCTGATGGCCAACTGACAGGCAGAGTGAATGGAATTTTATGTACGAAGTGGGAAATAGTAAGAGCTGGAGAGGACAGGAACTCCACAAGGAGAGCAACAGAACAAGAAAATTTGAACACAGGGAACTTCCCAGAGACTCATACTCCAACCAAGGACTATCCGTGGAGAAAACCTAGAACCCTGACAATGCAGCCACTTCTGATGAGAACTGATAGACTAAGATCAGAAAGAAGGAGAGGAGGACCTCCCCTATCAGTGGACTTGGGGAGGGGCATGCATGCAGAAAAGGGGGGGAGGGTGGGACTGGGAGGGGAGGTGGGAGGGGCTTATGGGGGGATACAAAATGAATAAAGTGTAATTAATAAAAGTTAAAAAAATAAAAAAATTAAAAAAAATTCTCTAAAAAATTTCGGCCTCTTTCATAAAGAAATTGATGATGCGCTCACTCCCAAGATGAGATTTTGGGGCTGTTTTTTGTTGTTGTTGTTGTTGTTATTTGCACGTTATTTGTTGTTATTTCCTCTCATAGTTGCTGAAGCCCAGGATGTTTTCTTTCTACAATCACTAGGTTCCTGTCTAGAGACAAGGTGCTGTGTTAAGAACGTCTTGACCCAGTGTGGTCGCTCCAGTTCCTGACTTCATCCAGGGTGCTACCAACTACCTTGGTTTTAATGGCATGCCCCAGGTGTATGAGCATCTGAGGTGATTCAAACCTACCTGCTGCGTGTCACCTAACCTCGGCTCTGCCACAGATGCTGCACTCTGACATCAGAACACCAAAGTCAGTGCGACACTAAAGACCTGTGGGTGCACATGAACATTGCTGCTGATACCCTAATGGGAAGCCAGGGAGTGTGGCTCCCTGTACCTTATCTTTTAGCAAGCATTTCACAGCATTCATTATTTTACGCACAAAGCAGCCACTTAGTAAACTGACAACTCTTCAGATCCTAAAATATTCTCGGGACTTGATCATCTCTCAGACACACAGTCCCCTCCACCCCCAAATTTAAAGAAAATGTGAGCATTTGGGTATTTCATTCTTCTGTTTGTTTTTTTTTTTTAAACCCTTTTAATGACCAAATATTTTGTCAAGTGTATCATGCACTAGAAAATATTATACATGTAATTACAGGGAGGCCGTCAGTGTGCTGTGTTTAAAAAGACATGGACGGATAGTGGTAGATTCAAATTGACTTCTTTAATACATTCCAGCATGCTTTCTGTCCGATGCCTTTGGTAAGACAAGTCCATCATGGTAATATGTTTTTACATATTCAATTCATGAAGTTTAACGGCTTCTTTTAATTTAGCCAGTGCTGAATTAGTCCTTTAAAAGCTTCCCCTCATTAGCGCGAAAGGAAATTGAAAGGGAGAATGAACAGAATGGTTGTAAGATCATTAAAAATTATTCAAAACTGGGAGGAAGCATTCCTCTTGCTTCTAAACACTCAAAGTCGTCATTGTTATGGATATCATATACACATTTTCCCATCATTGCAAAACACACACACAAAAAACCCCTATCATCCACTTAGTATGAGAGCCCAAAACCTAAGGTGTCTAGAAATAAACAAGGAATAAAATAGCTGTTGATTTTAGTCCTGAGAATGGGCATGTTGAATATTTTCAACTAAGTAATAATGCTACTGTGGGTGCAGGAAAGTTCTAGATAGAAATATTCTTCCTATAAACTGAAACTTCTATGTAACAGAAGAGAATAAGTTCATTTATGTAAAACCCTTACTGCTAGTAAGGTATCTAAACCTAACTGACTGAGAACAGAGAAATTCATGTGGAATCAATCTTCTTTTGTTTTTTTAAATTTTATTTTATTAATTATACTTTATTCACTTTGTATCCCCCCATAAGCCCCTTACTCCTCCCCTCCCAATCCCACCCTCCCTCCCCCTTCTTCATGCATGCCCCTCCCCAAGTTCACTGATAGGGGAGGTCCTCCTCTCCTTCCTTCTGATCTTAGTCTATCAGATCTCATCAGGAGTGGCTGCATTGTCATCTTCTGTGGCCTGGTAAGGCTGCTCCCCCATGAAGGGGAGGTGATCAATGAGCAGGCCAATCAGATTATGTCAGAGACAGTCCCTCTTCCCATTACTATGTAACCCAGTTGGACACTAAACTGCCATGGGCTACATCTGTGCAGGGGTTCTAGGTTATCTCCATGCCTGGTACTTGGTTGGAGTATGAGTCTCTGGGAAGACCCTGTGTTCAAATTTTCTGGTTCTGTTGCTCTCCTTGTGGAGTTCCTGTCCTCTCCGGATCTTACTATTTCCCACTTACATAAGATTCCATGCACTCTGCCCACCAATTGGCCATAAGTCTCAGCATCTGCTTTGATAGTCTGCAGGGCAGAGCCTTTCAGAGGCCCTCTGTGGCAGGTTCCTAGGTTGTTTCCTGTTTTCTTCTTCTTCTGATGTCCATCCTCTTTGCCTTTTGGGATGGGGATTGAGTGTTTTAGTCAGGGTCCTCTCTCTTGATTAGTTTCTTTAGATGTACAGATTTTAGTAGGTTTATCCTATGTTATATGTCTATATGAGTGAGTATATGCCTACAGATTGGGAAAGAATCTTCACCAACCCTTTTTCTGACAGAGGGATAATATCCAGTATATATAAAGAACTAAACAAGCTGAAAAGCAGCAAACCAAGTAATCCAATTAAAAAATGGGGAACAGAGCTAAACAGAGAACTCTGTAGAGGAATATCGAATGGCAGAGAAACACTTAAAGAAATGCTCATTGTCATTAGTCATTAGGGAAATGCAAATCAAAACAACCCTGAGATTTCACCTTACACCCATCAGAATGGCCAAGATGAAAAACTCAAGTGACAACACATGCTGGAGAGGTTGTGGAGAGAGGGGAACCCTCCTCCACTGCTGGTGGGAATGTAAACTTGTACAACCACTCTGGAAATCAATCTGGCGCTTTCTCAGACAACTAGGAATATTGCTTCCTCAAGATCCAGCCATACCACTCCTAGGCATATATCCAAAAGAGGCTCAAGTACACAATAAGGACATTTGCTCAACCATGTTTGTAGCAGCTTTCTTTGTAATAGCCAGAAGCTGGAAACAGCCTAGATGCCCCTCAACTGAAGAATGGATGCAGAAACTGTGGTACATCTATACAATGGAGTATTACTCAGCAATGAAAAATAAGGAAATCATGAAATTTGCAGATAAATGGTGGGATCTGGAAAGGATCATTCTGAGTGAGCTGTCCCAGAAGCAGAAAGACACACACGGAATGAATCTTCTTAATATGTGTCTTTTAACCTAGAAATTTTTGTGATATTTTACTCTGTGGACTTTAAAGTCCAGTTGAGTGCCCCCTATCTGAATTATGGGTGGGCTTTTCAGAAGACTTGCATTTAGAAAAATTGGCAACATCAGTTTTAACCCAACCTTCCTGTCATTTCTACTCCTAAAGTATGGAGAGAGAGACAGTCATTTCTATCTTTTATTGTTTTTTTACATACATGTATGTCTGTGCCTAATGTGAATGCCTGATGCCCTAAGAGGTTATAAGAGAGTTTTGGATCCCCTGGGACTGGAATTACAGACAGTTACTAGCTGTTCTGTGTGTGCTGGGAATTGAACCCAGATCTTTGGAAGAGTAGCCAGTGTACTTAAATCTGGAGCCATCTCTCCAGCCCCAGACGATCATTTCTTAAGTTGTTTCTGTGGAGTGTTGCATTCTACATGCTCACTAAGTAATCAATTTTTAAAACCAGGTTGTTTAAATTGTATTAGCATTGCAGAAACACATACACTACATTGATTGGAAAAGACAGCTTGTTGAAACAAAAGTGATTTAAACAACTTGCTGTCTATTCATGTATAGGAACATATCATATCACATCACGTTGCCTGATAAACTTTTATGTTCCTTTTATGTGCCATGTAGGCCTGGCTGGCTAGTACTTTCTAGGTAGCTCAAACTAGTTTCAACGTCACGGCAATCCTCCTGCCTCTGTCTCTTAAGTATGGGATTATAGGTGTGCACTACAGAGCCTGGCTCAGAGGTCTCTGTTTTGGCTAGTGTAGTTAGTCATTTTGTCCAAGGGACCCTGTGTCTGTTCCCTAGTGCTAGGGTCACATGCTGGGTGCATGGCTATCCACCTCTCACATGGGTACTGGGGATGGGAACTCTAGGCCTCATGCTTGTGGGGCAAGCACTTTATCCACCAAACTGTCTCCCCAGCTCCTCAGTTCCGTGTCTTTTTTATGAATCATCAGTTACATGTACTGGCCAGGTATGGTGTGACACATTTTTAGTTCTAACTACAAATGTGGAGGAACAGAAGTTTAAGGTAAACATTGGCTACAGAGATAATTTCAGGCCAGGTTGGGAAAAATTATTAAAGAAAAAAAAAATCTCACCTTGACGAAGCATAAGAGATGCTCACAGCAAAAGACCTGCTTATTCAAAGCTGAGCTAGTGCTCCTTGAATTCCAGTCCTACCCAGGCCAAACCTTGCTGAGATATTCAAGACCAGGTATGATAGGGCATTTCAGGTGGGATGAGCATAGGCAGCCTGCTGTTTCTCTAATCTGTTTGCTTCTGGGACTCTTTTTTCTCTTTTTAAGTAAACTGATTATTTAAGTCTCCCAGGAGTCATGTTCAGATGTTCCCTGGGAAACCGAGCAGATGTTTATTTTTCATCTTCCTCGTGTTGACTGTGGCTACAGTGAAAATATTCTAAGGGATGATTGATCTGTGAGAATGATAAAGGAGCAGGTGTAAGTGATGGTCCAGGTATCAGGACCAGTGTGTCATCTTGGATTCCTTAGTTGCAGAATGAACCCACTGCCTAGTTCATCAGAACTGTGCATTCTGCATGGTGGAGGTAGTTGCAGAGCAGGTTTGAAAACATTGTTCAGGTCTTGTTTAGGAAGCTATGTGGTACATGTACACAATAGAACTGACTTAATGGCTGCCAGAGAAAAGGAGGTATTAAATACAGAAATGCATGTTACCATACTTTGAGTTTCATTAGTAATACGGATTTACAGCTGTAGAGAACTCTTACCTGCCCAATGGTTAGTATGTGATAGACATTATGTGTGATGAGTTTTCAAATGTTTTCATGGCTTATGAAACTCATCCCTACAACTATTAAGACACCATTTTTAAATAATTGTGTTTTTACAAAACACTATCAACTTGTTACAATAAAACATCTCTTGGGAAAACGTCAGAAAAGAGTGGTTGGAATCAGTGACGCTGCCCTAACAGAATACATGCTTGCAGGAATCAAGCGAATGACTGCTAAGAGCTGATGGTCTGACTTGACACCATCATCTTTCCCCTTGTTGTCTATCTGTACCATTTATTATTTGGTCCTTTCCCTCTTCTGTCACACTCATGTTCTATTGAATTTTTCTATAGATTACCATTTAGCTTCCTCTTTCAGGCTGTCAGTTCTTTGGGTTTCATGTTGTTTTTGTTCCTTATGGTTTGGTGTTGCACTAGAATAAACACATGCGCTAAGCAATGCCCACCTTCAAACAGCAGCACATCCTGTTTATTGAAAACCCTCCCATTTCTCAGCTAGCCTCTTTTGTTCCTCAGTCATAAACTATATTTACATAAACATACATTAGAAGCCTCTTGATTTATAGCTGCTGTTTTTACTTTGAATAGTTAATTACTTATTAAGAAATGTTTTGAACCAAGAAATTAAAAAAAATTTTTAATTTGTTCCATGTATTTACCATCTTGAAGATCCTGAAGAGTAGGACCATTGACAAAACCAATATTTTATATTTTGTCTAAAAATTATATTATCTTCATTTTGTAAACAATATTTTTTTATTGCATGTAGAATTCTATGTTAATTCAGTCTTGTTTGTCTTTCAAAACTTTAATGATATGCTATTGTCTTCTACCTAGAATTATTTATCAGCAATTAGTGATAATTATTATCTTTGTCCCTGTGTGAGTATGCAGATATATCTGTGTGCAAGCATATGTTTAACCTATAAGTAATACTCAAGTTGTATTGCTATATATTTTGAAATGTGAAAACACCACGACATGACTGAACTAACCACCACATGAGTCACCTCATGTAGTTTAGTGTTTTTCATCCTTAGTACACTTATCCATAGTACTAACGAAACTCAAAGTATGGTAACATGCATTTCTGATTTTAATACCTCCTTTTCTCTGGCAGTCATTAAGTCAGCTCTTATTCTTTTAAGGTCTTCCAAGTTTTAATTACAATGTAGCTTGACAGTTTTGTATTCACTGGTCCTGTCATTTCCCATAAATGTGAGAACATACTTAAGCTGTTATTTCTTCAAACAATTTTGTTTCCTAACCCACCCCTTCTCTGAACCTCAGCTGCATTTTCTTGCTAGCCATTGTCCTGTGTCTGAGCTACTCATTACCTTCAGAATATTTCCTCTCTTGTCATTTAATGTACATAGTTTCAATCATCTGCCCATCTCCAGTTTATTAATGTTTCATCCACAGTGGCTAACCTGCTATTGAGCTCATCTAGTGGGCTCAATATTATGGCTATTGTACTTCAATCTCTAGAAATTACATTCAGTTTTACCTGCATTGAGACTATTTGTTTCCTTATTACCTTCATGTTTTCCTTTAAATCATTTAACATATTTACAATAGCTTTCTCCCAGTCTTATTATCACTGTCATTCTATGTCTTTTATTACTGAATGTTATTTCTTCTGGTTAGGAATGACATATCCTGCCTCTTCCTCCTAGACTACATAAATGTAACTATTTTTTTTTTTTTACTTGGATACTGAGATTTTAAAAATGGTGTTTAATGGAACCCTGCCTTTTGTGTTGATTGGAACTAAAACATCCCACACTTTGAAAGTTCTGGGGATACTTTCACCTACAACCACTTGAGAGGAGTTATTCTTTCACTGAATTATTTTTTCTGATCTTATAAATTTTCACCATCATGTGAACAGCTTAGGATCATGCTAAATGCTGGAAGTGGACATTTGTAGACCTCAGAAACATCTTATCCAAATGCTTCCTTTCCCTGCACTAATCTGCCTATCACATTGTAGCTGTTTTTGCCACAGTAATCCCCAAGCTCTGACTCCTCAGAGCTGAGAATCTGCTGTTCTTTGCTTAGCTTCTGCCTCCTATCATTTCAGTCTAGAAAGGGCCCAGGATAGAAATCTAAAGCCACTGTAGGCTTTTCTTCCTTGCTGTCCTCACTTAAGGGATCTGTCTTGAGATGAATTTTATCTGGTATCTGTTTAATCTCCTCTTCCTCTTATAGTTTTCACATTTTGGTTGATTATGACAGGAGTGCTAACTAAGCTGGTAGCAACACTCCATCATGTTCAGATGCAGAAGAAAGTCATATTTATTTAATATGATGGTTGTAAGCCCAGTCAAACTATATACAATCCTTACTTCTCATTCTTATGCTTGAATCCCAAGAAGATTAATTATATCGTCAGTGTAGCTCTTTCCCATCTGGTCTTATGTGTCTACCGGGTATCTCTGGATCTTGACAAGATCAAAAGTGCCATATGGAAGGATATCTACATGGGTCCAGGTCAATATAAGGTCCACTAATGTCTTATATGGGTTAAATTTGATGTATAACGTTCTCAGTCTCAAGGTCATGGATAATGAGTTATTTTACAGTTGTATGACCTGAAATATCAACTAATCTACCCAAATACAAGAAAACATTATAATAATATATTAGGAAAATAAGAAACTGTATAATATCCAAGATGATGTCAAGCTAAATTAGCTTAAATATAATAGCAGTAAACAGGTTTAATTATTCCAATATTAAAGACAGGAACAAAGATCTATTTACAAGTCATTTTAATGATTTCATAGCCTCAGTGGTTTAGAAGTTAAGAAGAAAAACATTTGAGACTTCTTCAAAACACGAATCTTGTAGTTTGAAATCTATAAACTATTTATCAAGAACTGGAAAGCTTATTTACATCCTAAAAGTGAAATTTGATAAAAATCCTAATATCTAATCTGAGTGAAGAAGGATCTTTTATCAAATGGAAGAAAACTGCCTGTAAGACACACATGCACGCATATCCATTCTGTAAATATGTATGATCTGGAGACAAAAACAAGAATATATGGTATCATTAGAAGATTTTTATGCATCTGGATTATCAAACATTTTGGGTAAAGAACTTTAATGTGACTGTTTTCAGACTTGGGCACTCTTAGCTTTGTCACAGATGTTCAATTCTGCCATTGTATGAAAAGAGCCGTGTAAAGTAAGTAAATGCATGAGTATAACTACAGTCCAATAAAACTTTATTTATACCAGATATTGAGAGCTACATTTAGCTAACATCTTGAGATAACCAGATATTCTAGTATTTCTGGGAAATAGGAACAGTGTATATGGCCAGCTCTGAATTGCCAATGTACTCAAAACTGAGCACACACCTGCTGTTCATCTGTCAATGACAAGACACCAGCATCTTGAAAGTTAGATCTCAAGTCTCCTTTGCTAGTTCCAATGCTAATCTATTTTTGTGTTTATTTACATCTTTGCTTTTGGCTTTCATTCTTGGATTTGGGAATTTGTTTGAATTTTCCAGCCATTCTCCATCTTGTTACTATTTTTTTCTGCATTAGACTGCTTAAGACTGGCTAACTCAAATATGTTTTGTTTCTATGTCCCAAACACTGAGTGGGTCAACACAGGTCATGGTAGATTAGGAATGGACATGAAATCTTAAGGCTACCAATTGCATTTTGTAGATCATAATAAAGAATAATTTTACCCATGCCATTTTTTTTTTTGCCTGTAGCTCCCTACACTAGAAAAAAAATAGCTATCTTGAAGTGGTGATTAATAAGTATAAATTGGGAACCTTCTAATTGATTACAGAAAATGTCCATCAAGAATGGATTTAAATACAGAAATACATTATTTCATTTGTGTGTGATGGCACATGTATGTGGAGGCTTGTAGTGAGAATTCTGGAATTTTGGTTTCTTTAAAAAACAAAGATTATAATAATATGTTTTTTTGAATCCCAGGTATAGGGATATGGGGCTGTTTTGCAGCAGCTGATCATGATTTGCCTTGTGCTCTAACAGATGTGTGGTTTTGCCAGCTGCAGATAGTTTCTGTGATTGTGTGATGTTTGGAATTCTGGGATATTTTCAGAGGGTATATAAATACTAGAGTCCAGAGGGGTGGGTAGGGGTAGTTGGTCAATTGAGGGGGTCTGGTTGTGGTTTGTTAGTAGTCATGTTCAAAGAAGAAACAAGAAAAAAGGAATCAGATTCAAGGGTTTCTATCTCTCTCTCTCATCTCTCTCCTTCTTTCTCTCCAATCTAATGATAATAGGTGAAACTGGGGGGAAAAGGTTGGGAAAAAGAAGAACTCACAAAGTAGTAAAGACAAGCTACAAGCAAAAGAGAAATGGAGAAAATTAGATTCAGAGATCTTTATCTCTTTCTCTCTCTATCCTTTTTCCCCCTCTCCTATGTAGTGATACGTGGTGAAATGGGGCGGGGGTATAAAGTCTGGGTAAAAGAGGAACCCACAAAGCGAGAGGTCAAGCCTGGAAGTATTCCTTAGGTGCCATCCATGTTAGCTGGCCAGTGAGCTCCAAGGGTCTTCTTATCTCTGTCTACAGAGCTGGGATTACAAGCACTATAAACACATCCTGCTTATTACATGAATTCTAGAGATTGAACTCAGATCCTCACAATCATGTACAAATTGAGCTCTCTCCCTAAGCCTCAGCAACATTCTTTTTAAAGAAATAAACATTTTTAAAAGATTGCAGAAAGAGATAGCAATACTCATGCTCATGTTAATATCTTCATAAACAAGTGTAATATCCACACAGGGTTGTTGTGAGACTTTAATTAAAAGGACATATATGAGGGGTCTTAAACCATGATGTTGCACACACTTAAATATTAAACCTCTAAATCTCATATATCAAACACTACAGAAATACAAACTGAGCCAATGGAGTTATGAAGGCAAGAACAGCATTTCAAATGGCGTTTTCATAAAAAATATGTCTTATTCCTTAAATACAATTCTGTTGCAGTAGAATAAACAGCAACTGAAACCCACCTTAAAAGATTCAACCAAGACACACACGCACTAGCCTTTGCAAGAATTCTTTGTCCATCTAGACAAAGTTCTGCAGAACAGACAATGGATCATGTTGAAAGACAAAGACATAACACATGGGCATTTTATTAAGTCTATAGTGTCTCCAGTCTGGAAAATAGGGCTGAATTATCTGTTAGATTTTAGTATGTTCACATTCAAGAAACCTAACTAGGAAGAACCAGACAGAAAGTTCTTCTGCAAAGGTTTATAAAAATAAACTCCAGTATAAAGAAGGGCCTTATAAATGTTTGCTCATGACTTTTTTTTTCAAAAAGCAAAATAAAATATTTAATAATCTCTTTCATATGGCATAATTTCACTCATTTTTGCCCTAGGCAAAAAAGAAATAAATTTTTGTCAATAAACTTGCTTTGAGCGTTTCAAAAAGGAAACCTAAGCTAAAAAGGTATAATTCTTTGCGTAAGAAAATGATCCCTAAACTAAATTGTAACCACATTTTCAATGTTTTTGAATCAAAAAAAAGAGAAAATAAGTAGGAAAAATAATTCCAGGAGAAAAGCTGAGAAGAAAATTATGGAAAAAAAATCAGAATTAGAAATTAGCAATGAATTTTTTCTTGAAAAATATAAACTGGGGCCAGCTACATAGCTCAGCTGGTAAAGGCATTGGCTTACTAAGCCTTGTGACCTGAGTTAGATTCTACATGGTAGAAGGAGAGAATCACCTCCCTCAAGTTGTCCACATACCCACTATGAAAAATATGAGAGTACACTCAAATACAGGCATAAATGAGTAAATATATTTATTTTTTAATCATACATTCACTTTATTACGTTCTTTTTTTTAATTAATTTTTAATTTTTTAAAATATTAATCACAGGTTATTTACTTTGTGTCCCAGCCGTAGCCCCCTCCCCCATTCCTTCCCAATCCCACCCTTCGTCCCTCATTTCCTCCCTGTCCCTTTCCAAGTCCACTGCTAGGGGAGGTCCTCCTCCCCTTCCATCTGACCCTAGCTTTTCAGGTATCTTCAGGACTGACTGCAATGTCCTCCTCTGTGGTCAAGCAAGGCTGTTCCTCCCTTGGGGGGGTGGGGGGGAGTAAAGGGTAAACTTGTACAACCACTCTGGAAATCAATCTGGCGCTTTCTCAGACAACTAGGAATAGTGATTCCTCAAGCTCCAGCTATACCACTCCTAGGCATATATCCAAAAGAGGCTCAAGTACACAAAAAGGACATTTGCTCAACCATGTTTGTAGCAGCTTTATTTGTAATAGCCAGAACCTGGAAACAACCCAGATGTCCATCAATAGAGGAATGGATACAGAAATTGTGGTACTTTTACACAATAGAATATTACTCAGCAATTAAAAAAGAGGAAATCATGAAATTTGCAGGCAAATGGTAGGATCTAGAAAAGACCATCCTGAGTAAATATATTTAAATTTTGGAAAAATAAGCTGATTAGTAATTATATTTTATGTTTTATTTTCTTAGATGGAGAAAATAATAGACAACTTGATCACAGAATTATCCTATTAAAATTCCTAAGGGCTCATATCCTATATAGAGAACGTTGGTCTCAATTATGAGAGACTTTGTGGTGCAAGAGCTGGGCAAGAGCTGAAAGTGAAATCTGCCTTCTGAGTTTCAGACCTTCCTCCGTTGCTCAGTTCAATGCATACAGTTATTGGGTAACACACAGTGAACAGTAGTGTGTCATTCCAACTCTTCTGTCTTGAATTAGATAATGAATTACAAGGGCTTCCTAATGATACTTAGAACACATTTGACTATTTGAACTCCAGTGTGTGATGAAAGATGAACCTTTGCTCACAACAAGAGAGCAAATATATATTAATTGCCAGTGTGAACAAGAAAGAAATGTCACATCAAGGATGAAGGAAACATGTGTGAAAGAGAAAAACAGTAAAGAGTTAGAACAACTTAGGTCACTAGGGATTCACATTTTGACAATTATAAACTCTCTTCTGAGATTCTAAAGGACAACTATTTCTACTCATTTCTTTCAACTTTCTCTCGATTAATGTTTTCTAAATAACAGTGACAGTGACTCATGTACCAAATGCTTAAGTCTTGCCATATTGTTGTACAATGCCTAACATTACATATTTGTTTGATTAACCTACTTTTTTCTTGCTTTAAAAATATTTTATTAATTCACTTGGAGTCTAATATAATGTATTTCAATCATTTCTGTTCCCAAATCTTCCCCTTTTCTTAATGAAGGGCTGCACTGGGGATCAAACACAGGGCTTCCATTTAACTCCCAATCTAAAAAGAAAATTCTCTATCAAGTCAACTCTCTTTACCAAACATTATCTTACCTGCAGGCATTATAGTCTTGACTTACATACAACTAATTCACATAGAACCCATTTTGCTTTTTTTTTTTTCTCTCTGTTAGCTACCCCTTACTTCTAGCCTTATTTTATACTTGAGGAAATTTGTGTTCAGAAAATGTATATAATTTTCCCATGAGGATGCAACTCAAATTGAATACAAATGTGCCATGTGGTGTAGTTGCCCTCTAAGACCTGAAATTCACTTTGAGGATGTGGTGGGAAATGAGTGGATGGGCTTGCCAACCAGCAAAAGCAGAAAGGAGATAGGGAAGGAGTTTTGGGTGATTGCTTAATCCAAGCAAAAACAGTTCAGTATCTATTTCCATTGTAAATTTCCCAAGACTAAAAAATGCAAGGTTCATATAGTTTCTTTCGAATGCTGTGAGCTTTGAAACAGAATGAGGCAAAGAGTCACATTTCCAAAGGATTGCTAAAAAATGAATTAAGGTTGACTTCTGATTAGCCTATGTCTATTTTTTTTTCAGTCTATTAACAGTGTACATAAGGGTCTGCATTCTACAAGGCAATATAAACCACATTTTATCACAGGCTCGTAATTTTGGAATTAGGGAATTTTGGCTCCAAAGCCTTAAGGCTGACAGATAGCTGTAGTAATTCCAAAAAGAATCTAAATTTATGTGCGTCTGAGCAGAACATCCAGCATTTACATTTTTCTACGACATACTCCCTATGTGGCGGATGATGTGAAAAGTCAAAATTTAAGGCATGAGCATAAAATGTACAGGACATCTTTAGGATACCCAAAATTATGAAGAGCAACTTCCGGTCACATAAAACCTATTTTATGATATATTCTTTCAATATGGAAAGAGATTCCTTCAGGAAACTCCCCCAGCTATTTAAACTGATTACACACACACACACACACACATACAGAGAGAGAGAGAGAGAGAGAGACAGTTAAGGAACACAAAGATGTATGTTGTGGAGAGAACTCAGCCATAAGCATGTGCTGTATTTGACTGAACTGTTAGGAAGGATTACACTGCTTTAGAATTGCACATGCTGATTTGTCAAAGAAACCAGATTTTCTAAATCAAAAAACAGCTAGAAATACATGTTAAGATAGGATCTACGACATCATTTTGAATCCATTTTGGATGAAAAGACTAATTTACTTTAGTCTAAAAACACACAGAAAACATTATTCACTCCCAGAAGAGATCAGTAAGGACGACTCTAGGATGAAGTCAACATAGGGAAATAGCATGTTCTTTTTACGTGGCAAACATATCCAAATCACTCATGGGCATGAACTATCTTTTATTTTTCTGTTACTATCAGATTGTATACCCTGTCATCTTCCCCATATGATGCTGTGGTCTAGGCACTGAACACCACAGATGGACTTCCAGAAATCCTGTTTTTTAGGCAATAGCCACGTTTCCCACTGTTATTTAATATTATTTTTGGAAATTCTGGATAATCCAGAAAAGAAAAGGATATCACTATTACAAAGAAAAAGATAAAATCATAAATATTTGCTAGAAGCTCAGAAAAGCTAAAAAAAAATTGGACTTAATAAACATTCAAGGTTATTACTCATAATAAAAATGGGCAAGTAAAAGATTAGATTACAGTATTGCATTTTGTCTAATATATCAGAACGTTATAACAAATTATTCTGCTGTAAATACTATCAGATGAACTTGCTTTTCCCCAGTGTTGAGGACATAAATTAGAACCATGTTTCTCAAATGTAATTGGATCATACATATTAGATATTTATATTTTGAATCCAATAATTTTACGTTTAGCATTTTTCCCTAAGAAAACTGTATAATGTAAAAGTGAAATAAAATAGATACCTGCACATTCACACACACACACACACACAAATGTGCATGGACAGATACCCAATGTTCATTAAAAAGTGTGTATGTGTGTGTGTGTGTGTGTGTGTGTGTGTGTGTGTGTGTGTGTGTATTCTCTTCATCAAAAATTGAAAAAAAATTCAGTGTTCTAAAGAATTGGGATGGGATGTACATAGCACACCCTTATCCCCGAGGCACAGGGACCACTGTACAAGAGAATGTAGAAAGATTATGAGAGCCAGCTGTAGTGGATGGCTTCTAGGAAAATGTGTCCTCCAGACACAACAGGGAAGGTACACACATGAATTCACAGATATTGTGACAACGCATAAGACCTGTGCAAGTTCAAGCCAAACAAAATCCCAGCATGGAAGAGGGAAGGAGGACACAAGATTCTACCCCTAGGGGAGACTTTATTGCCATTTAGTTCCTTCTAGAAAAGTGGTAGTCAGTTTTGATACTATGACCCCTAGTTGGTCGGAGAAGCCAGGACATGCCCCACTCCCAAGAAAAGTTGGGCAGCACAACCTGGACTCAGTGAGAAAAAAAATTGAAAAACTCAAAAGTTGAGTGGGTAGGGAGGTGGGAGTGGGGGAGAGAAGGTATGAAAGTAGTGGGAGAATTAAGTAAAATTAAAATACTGTTTATTACATCCTCCAAAAAGTAATGGAAGTATTACTTAAAAAAGAACATCAAAGAATACATTAGATTAGGTGGTTTCTGATATGCTAGGAAGCTGGAAATTGAATAGAAAACAGTATGTAGCCATATTCAGATCTCGAGTCTGGAGTACTGATATCACGGAGCTGGGAGATGGCTCAGTGTTTGGTAAAGCGCTTTCCACACAAGCAGGGAGACAAGAGTTCTGATTGCCAGAGGTCCTGTGACTTTCGGCCGAGGAGGGCCCATCTCCAAAGCTATGGCAAATACAGGTGCAGATCGGAGGATCTCTGGGAGCCTGTGGGCCACCTGGCCCAGCCCATGCAGTGGTGAAAACAGGAGCCTGTCTAAAACAAGGTAGAAGGTGAACACTTACATGTAAGGTTGTCCTCTGACCTCCATTAACCTCCTGATTGAGGAAGTTGACTTTCCCCCTCAAAGCCAAGGGAAATCTAGAAAGAAAGAAAAGGGAACAGCTGCCTTCTCCTTAGGTACTTTTTGTTTGTTTGTTTTTTATGTCCTCCCCAATTGTTAGTTCCTCCTGCCCTTCAGATTTCCCCAGCCCTAGCAACCAAACAGGAGAGGGTGCCTAGTTCTTTTGTTACTTGTGAAAAGGAAAAAAAAATAATTACCAGTTTTGGACCTGGTAGTGGTAAGAATTAAACTTTCATACGACGGAGCTTGGATTTATGAAATGTTGTGCTCTGATTCCTCCAGGGTTAATATTTGGAGCCAGGCTTCCTCTTTTCTAAAACTCAAAAACCATATCCTTAGTTGCCCTCTCTATACATCTTAATGAGAATGTTTATAGATATTTCCCAGCTGAAATATCAAATGTTAACACATTTAGGCTTTGGTTTATTCACCAGCCCATCCCTAAAACAGTGCCAGAGCCTTGCCAGGTACATGGTAGGTACTCATTAAATATTTGATGAATGCTTAAATATATAAATTATTACTTTAAAGGCCTGTGGTCTCCTGAAATAGTCACAAACATTTTAATAGGACTGGGGATCACTAAAGGATGGGGTTTCTGCAGTGCTTTGCAATTGTGGTCATTAGTCACAGCATACTTGCAAGATGCCTTTATGCTGACCTAGCCCTTTATAATATATAAGTCCATTTCATAATTCCTGTCTTTTAATAAGCTATGATCATCTATTGACAATACTCTTCCAGTCATACCAGAGAAAATGCTACTAGGCCTCGTTTATGAGCTCCTACTGGATACCAATTACTGGAGCTGTGCTCTACATGCATAATTACACACTAAACCAATGCTTTGGATGCTTTGGGTGAACACATATTCTTGTAAGCTAGGTGCTTGGTTAAGTCTGAAATTATAATAATTCATGCATTTGAAGAAGAGAAGGGCTCAGAAGATGATGTGGTATCCTAGCTTTTCAGATGAGGTACCTAAGCCAAGATGTAGATGCATTCCTGGTTCCTAAATTTAAGCAGGTGCCTTATGAAGAACAAGAGGGAAGGAGAGCTTTCATATGAGCAGTTGGTTTCTGCCCTCTTTTTCCTCAGCTTGTTTTTGTTAATCTTCATTGTCAATCTGAGTAGGCATAGGAGAAACACCTCTGGCTGTGTGAGAGGATTTCCAGAAAGTTTTAACTGCCGAGAGAAGAGACCAGGCGTGTGCGTGGTTCCGTCCCAATGTCAGGGATGCTGGTTTGAATAAAAAGGAAAAGTGAGCTCAGCACCAGCATTCATCTCTCTTTGCATTCTGACTGAAGATAAAAAGGAACCAGTCGCCTCATACTCCCATGGCCACACCCTCCTCACCATCATGGACTGTACCCTCAAGCTGTGAGACAAAATATACCCTCTCTTCAGTTACTTTTCAGAGGTATTTTGTCGCAGCAATGAGAAAAGCAATGGATGTGTTCTTTATTTCTGCCTTTAGAAAGGGAACGCACCCTCCACAAGGGCCTCCTATGTTCCTACCTGTAGCTCTCCTTAGACTATCCAGGGAACATTCAAACAAGAGCTATAAGCAAGAGCTGACAGTTTTATAAAGAGGTGTAAAACAATCCCCATTCACCGCAATCAACCAACAGCTAAACCCCAGGAAAAGCATTATACCTGCACTATCTTACATTAACATTCCAAATTTACGTGACAAAAAAGGAAGCTTGTAGTATTTTATGAACCTTTCCAAAGGCAAAATATCCCAGGTTGAGTTTGGGGATATGAATTAAAAACTGGCACCCCACTTGTGAGGAACCGGAGAATGTGTGCCAATGATGAAAGAACGTAAGCACGAAAAAAATATCTCATGGGACAGGCGGTCAGATGGCATTGACTGACAAATGTGTCATAGAAATATCCAGATATTTACCTTTTTAATACAGTTTATCCCAGTTAATGTATACTTGTTTTCTGCTTTAACGGTGTTCAGTTAGAAAGTGCTAGGAATTGCCTTTCATGAGCTAAGTTATCACTGGGTAGCCCACAGTGTGCCAAAATGATGAAAGTTTCTGTGCACATTGGACTGCTACCAGAGCCTACTTTTAACTCTGTCTTTATCTTAAACATTATTTCAGAATGACTCTGTAGATTGGGGACAGAAACTTGGTCTCCCAAGGTAGTCATGGCCTGCCTCATAGGAGCTTTATAAACAAGCAAGGTAGTCGGTGGATTGGGGAGTGACAGATAGGTTTGACAGATAAATTACAGGGAAGGAACACTTTCTACCAGTCTCTAAGCAAATGTTCCCCAAAAGGAGCCACGGTGAATTACTGTGACTAATATCATAGACACTAGTCAGTGACGCATGTACATTTTTTTAATAGGAAAAATGAAACTGCCAATGACAAAAATTGATTTCCTGTTGGCCTAGGTTTAGCAGAATGGGGGTACACTCATCCCTTTAAATCACTGGGAAGAGATATGGAAAACTGAGGGCAGAGTCGAAGGTGAAGCACCCTGAAAGACACTGTGAAAGGGAGGGGGAGAGCTCGTCCATGAGAAGGCCAGACACTATCACAAGGAGTACAGGCAGATGTACTGGACGGAGATTCAGATGGCCAGGATGGCAAGGAAAGCTGTAAACATCTACATGCCCGCAGAACCAAAACTGGCATTTGTCATCAGAATCCGAGGTATCGATGGTGTAAGCCCAAAGGTCCACAAGGTTTTGCAGTTTCTTCACCTTCAACAGATCTTCAATGGCGCGTTTTTTAAGCTCAACAAGGCTTCGATTAACATGTTGAGGATTGTGGAGCTGTGGTTGCTCCCTCTCTTGGTAAATTCGACATCATCTGCGTGGAGGGTTTAATTCATGAGACCTATACTGTTGGAAAACACTTAAATGAAGCAAATACCTTCCTGTGGCCCTTCAAACTGTCTTCCACTTTGTGGAAGGTGGAGATCTAGCAACAGGGAAGACCAAAAAACAAGCTTATTAAATGGATTTTGTAATCTGGTCAATTAATAAACAGTCACAGCTTGGCAAGTTAAAGAAAAAGAAAGCTTGACTGTCTTTTAAACTGGTGAATTTACAGTGTTTACCACATTTTAAAAAGAAAATCTAAATAGACAGTAAAATAATTTTACATAGAACTGATTAGTAATTCATATTCATTGTTTAACCCTGACTTGAGTATTGATATTTAATAAATTATTTACTTAGATGTTTTGTGTGCAAATTAGTTTTTTTTTAAATAATTCCAGAGAGAAAGTGTTTGCAATCTCAAAATATCAACTAAAACTTTTTAAAATATGAGCTGGAAAACTTCTTGTAAAGACCAAGACAGTAAATATTTTAAACTTTGGAGCCCTTATGATATTTGCAAAACTGACTATATTCCGTCATCATATTGCCATCATATGTAAAAGTCACAGATGTTCTCATTACTGGCAGGTTGATGTTCAAAAAAAAAAAAAATTCTAGTCACAAACACAGCCAGTCTGCCAGATATGACCTACAGGTTTGGTTTCTTTGTCTTAATTTAGAAAGATAAATATCAAGATGCTTAAGTCATGTATCTCTTCAGAGCTGGAGAACTCTAATCAGAAGGTTTGTATAGTATCTAAAACCCATGCTTCCTATTTTCCAACCAATATATAAAAATATATATCTCGCCAGGGCTGTGGTGTTGGTGGGGCTGAGGTAACAGCAATAAAATAAACATACCAGGGACAAATATACCAAATTCAGCAGGATTTCATTACATAAATAAAGTACTTTTTTTTTTTTTTCAATTCATTCCATTCATGTCCTTGGATAATATTTTGAAGAGACCATTCAAGCTGCTCCTCCATTTAAATGACATTAAGTCATTTGAAAAGCACACAGGAACATTTAATATCACACCCAGAGGACTTCCATGATGGGGCATCAACAAAGAGAAGCGGAATGCATGAAGAAACGCATCCATTGGAATTATAGTCTTGACAACTTCATCCTAACAGTTTCGATGCTATTTTGAAGTTTTCCCCGTGACCTGATTGTCACATTTTGCCCTTAGATACTCAGAATCTCTGAATTCAAACTCAACAGCATTTTTTCCAAGTATGGTATCATCATAATAGCTGGAAATGAAAATGATTCCAAAAATAACTTCAAGTTAATTGTGCAGGTGAGAAAATACACCCACCCACACATCAACTAACTAGTGCCAAATTGTCTGAGTAAAAAAATAATCTGGAAAGAGAGCAACGAAGCTCTAAATTGAAAAGGAAAGAAACCAACATGCTACAATATATTTATAGTAATGTTTACTATTATTAACAGTCTCGTTTCAAATGCTTATAGGACACAGACACTGACAAAAATCCTACCAGAAAACTATTTCCTATAGTATTTAGAGAACAAAACAATTTGCACACTCTTTTTCCAATAGATTATCTCTTTCTTCTTCCATATATGGCATTTGGTGTTCATGACTCAACTTTGTCTTGTGTCACCTTCTACGCTGTGACAATATCTGCTTCAATCTTTTTAAGAGTTACAAACTTATGCTTTTTAAAAAGAACTCTTTTGGTTGATCTCAGGAGACCAACTTCTGGCCAAGAGTCAGATAAAATCTCTGTAGTCTCCTCTCCTTGCCATGTCCCCCTACTTGTTTCCAGAAAATCCATAATATGTAATGATTTGGAATTAATATCACAATTCCCCAGATCTTTTAATGAATTCACTTACACTTGGGGATGTGCACAAGGCATCTGTTCATGAATAGTGGAATGATGACCAAGTCCTGATGGAGAAGGCACGCTGCCATCTTTCCCTGAAATACATCCCAACTGAGAAATCAATTGCCTCCTGCCTGGGTTTTCTTTTATGTCATTTTTTTCCCCTATTAAATATGAAAGTCTTGAGGATGTGTTCTTTTAAGCCACCTATGTTTATGCTGCTATATGTGTTACATGACAAAGAAAATGACCTATCAGTGAAACTCCTCTGTATGTTCCTTCATACATTTACATTTGAATTTTCTATGAGAAATCAGCATTTCACTCAGTAACTAGCCATCACTGCTTTGAATTTCAGAAATCATTTTCAAATTGTATGGTGTATAAACCATACCTCCTAATCTTCCATCTGCCAAGAAATCTCTGAGATGAATCATGTTCTAACCCTTACAGTACCACTAGTTGGCAAAAGAGAGTCATATTATTTATTTATTTATTTATTTATTTATTTATTTATTTGTTTGTTTCTTTATGAAATAGTCTAAGTGCTAAACTTTGAAAATATTTTTTTATTTTGTGTGTTTAAAAATTGATGGATTTCTTCATAAATATCAGATA
Organism: Psammomys obesus; assembly: GCF_907164565.1. Classification (NCBI taxonomy): domain Eukaryota; kingdom Metazoa; phylum Chordata; class Mammalia; order Rodentia; family Muridae; genus Psammomys; species Psammomys obesus. The sequence goes on from NW_026596101.1 coordinate 15,495,119, forward strand.
GCAGTTACAAAATATTACTTCTGATGACAAGTGCTCATATATATATATATATATATATATATATATATATATATATATATCCCATGAAATAATAATTGTCGCTAGCCCAACTATGCTTTTAAATTCAGAGAACCAGGCAGTATTGTTGACTTTGAGATGGATACTAGATTGTGCCAGGGACACTGACATTCAGAGGAGCTTCTGCCACTGTATGTCTGGCAGGGGTTGAAATTGTGGACACGATGGCAGAAGGCTGAGCATTCATTCATGTTTTTCAGACTACTCCATGCTCTCTTGCCAACAGTTTTGTGCCATCTTACTCCTCCCTATCCAGTGAGGCAGTCAGCTGGTGTGATGACCCACTGAGTGTTCTGAATTTTCATGGACTCACAACCTGAGTGGAGATTCCCTTTTCAAAAGAGAATATTAATATTAATTTTTCAGGCAATATTTGACAGTCATTCATCTGTATTACTGTGGCAACCAATTAGACCTGCTTAAGTGAGGAAACAGTTGCTTTAGATCACAGTTCCAGAGAGTTCTTTGTCCATCATTGGAGGGCAGTATTAATGCTTTTGGAGCAGATAGCAATGGTAGATAAGGAAGCAGAGAGAACTAGAGGCTGGCTCTAGACATACTTCAGGTTCTGTGTCTTCTTATTCTACCAGCTAAGCCCAATCTCAAAGGTCCCATGACTTCCCAAATAATACCACTAGCCGGGAACAACTATTTAAAATCTAAGTTGTGGGGTACATTCCAGATACAAATGAAAACAGCCACCAACCACAGAATTAAAAAATAAACAAACAAAAACAACAACAACAAAACAAAAAACAGACCATGAAATGGACTATCACGTAAATGAAGATGACATATTTGTCACTCAAAATTACTTAAAAGCAATCAGTTATGAGCATGAAGAATGAGGAAGCACGTAGGTTCTCTTGGGTAACTAGAAAGGGATTCTTTGATGCCTCTCAACAAGCATGTCCTGGTATCAGTCACAGTTCCCACTACTATTGTATAATCCCAACTGAATTAATCATAGGTGTTCCTGGACTACACGCTAGAAGAGGTAAAGTATGAATCTCCCTCCTTCACTCCATAGTCTATAGCAGAGTATTACCCACAAGTTGGTATTTACATGAATGAATGAATGAATGAATGAATGAATGAATGAATGAATGGGATAAGTTCAATCTTTTGACAAGTTTAGACATTTTGGCTGGCATCCCAGTAATCTACCCACAGTGGCAGTAATTAAACGCTCATAGATTAATGACTCTATTTAGCTTAGGCCTTGCTCTATAGTCATCAGAATATCTCCAGTGATAATGAGCAAGTATTAACATTGACAACCACATGGCATGTTCTTATGCCTGGGTCATAAGAACATTTCCTGTGTTAATCATCACAAGAAATTAACACCATGAATATTAGTACCATTATTTAATGGATCATGCATGGAGATAACCTAGAACCTCTGCACAGATGTAGCCCATGGCAGCTCAGTCTCCAAGTGGGTTCCCTAGTAATGGGAACAGGGACTGTCTCTGACATGAACTCAGTGGCTGGCTCTTTGATCACCTCCCCCTGATGGGGGAACAGCCTTACCAGGCCACAGAGGAAGACAATGCAGCCATTCCTGATGAGACCTGATAGCTGGGGGCAGATGGAATGGAAGGAGGATCTCCTCTATCAGTGGGCTTGGGGAGGGAGACTTGAGGGGATGAGGTAGGGAGGATGGGATTGGGAGGGGGTGGGGGAGGGGACTACAGCTGGGATGCAAAGTGAAGAAATTGTAATTAATAAAAAAATAAATTAATTTTAAAAATAAAAAAAATAAAAAATGCAGTCCTGACAAAGTAATTTTTTTAGAACCTAGATAATCAAACTCCAGCCCCCAGTTCTTTCTATTCCACCACCTGTCTCAGGTAAGAGTTATACGGCTGTTGTAAAGCACCACAACCAAAGGCGACTTAGGGAGGTAAGGGGTATTTTTTCACCATCGATTTTATATGTGCATCATCTAGAGAAACCAGGGCAACGAACCAAGGAAGGAATCTGGAGGCAGGAACTGATGCAGAGGACACGGAGGGGTGCTGCTCACTGTCTTGCTCCTGGTGGCTTTCTCATCCTGCTTTCTCATAGCACCCAGAACCACCTGCCTAGGGGTGGCACCACCCTAAATGGGATGGGAATTCTCACTTCAGTCACTGGTAGAAAAACACACTGTAGCTTGCTCCCAAGCCTAGCGCGGAAGCCAACAAAAGCCGCTGACACACCGCTTGTCTATTAAAGCGCTCAGAATAGAAAAAGTAGACTCCCTCCAGCTTGGAAATGTCTACCATTTTGGGTAGTCTCTTCTCCTTATTCCTAGATTGCATATTCCCATACATTTAAAAGTCAGGTTGCTTCCCAGAGACTCATACTCCAACCAAGTACCATGCATGGAGATAACCTAGAATCCCTGCACAGATGTAGTCCATGGCAGTGTAGTGTCCAAGTGGGTTACATAGTAATGGGAAGAGGGACTGCCTCTGACATAATCTGATTGGCATGCTCTTTGATCACCTCCCCCTTCATGGGGGAGCAGCCTTACCAGGCCACAGAAGATGACAAAGCAGCCACTCCTGATATGATCTGATAGACTAAGATCAGAAGGAAGGAAAAGAAGACCTCCCCTATCAGTGGACTTGGGGAGGGGCATGAGCAAAGAAGGGAGAGGGAGGGTGAGATTGGGAGGGGAGGAGGGAGGGACTTATGGGGGATACAAAGTGATAAATTGTAATTAATAAAATAAATAAATAAATAAATAGAACACACACACACACACACACACACACACACACACAAAAGAAAAAGTCAGGTTGTCACTCATGTTAACCACATTTCAGAAGTACTCAGTGGACACGTGTAGCTAATGACCTGAGGCAGAACACACAAACAGAGGACTTGGCCATCACTATAGAAAACTCCACTGGACAGCCTTTGCCCAGGACAAAACAATTCTCATTTTTCTAGTACTTATGAGAAAAACCTACAGTCCACCATCTTTACATAGCATGAGAAAATAAGCTGCAACAAGCTTGTTCTTGGTTTGGATAGGAGAGTCTTCTCACCTGACCTTGATTACACCATGGTCTTTTGTTTATCGTTACTGTTAGTCCCCACCTTGAAGAGGGCTTCTGTTTGCTGGGGGAATGAATTTTCAATACTTGGTGTCTCGAGCCTGCTTCTTCACCACTTACTTCCAAAGAAGCAGTGTTGAGTATGGGGATTAGTCTTATGTACAAAGGGAAGCAAACATTCTCTGATCCTTTCAGAGATCAAAACCAAAACACCTTCACTAAAGGCCTGGCCTGGGGTCATCACGCTGATCCACATCACCTCTCGGACTCCAGAGTGCTGCACACCAAGGGGTTCTATACGGCAATAAAAATACAGGATTGTAATCAGGCTTTGATACCGTTCTCTCATTTGGGTTTTCTTTTTCTTTCTTAGTTTTTTTAACAGAAGATTTTTAAAGGTGCATTGGCTAGATCATTTCCATTCCCCATTAAGAACAAGAAATCCCAATGTGTTTTATTAAAAATTTTCATCATGCATATTATACCTCAATTTCCATTTTTTTTCCTGAAAAGGATTGATTAAATCAGCAGGTAGCAACTGAATCGTGTTTAAGACTCAGTGTGACTGGAGTAGATTTTTTTTCTAATTTCTTTTTTTTTTTAAGTATCCTGCGTAAGGCTAGCAGCTCCTTTATTTAGTGGTACTCAAAAGTAACACTGTTAACTAATGGTTCTGTTGGTCATTTCACTCCCACTATGGACATGTAGAGTAAAAAAAAAATTTTTTTTTCAAATTAGTTTTGCTTAATAAAAATTAGCAGGTAGCATTGCTGTAAGAGAAACAAATTGTCAGGGGCTATGACCCTGAGTGTGAGGCGCATCTGGCTGCTATATACTGTTGGGCACATTTTATAGGCTTGATGTAACTCGTAGCTACAAAGTCAAAATAATAGCACTTTAGTAGTAATAATGCCTTACCTATCTGGAGTGCTTTTCATCTACCGCTAGCCTGAGGCGTTTTACATACTATATATAGATGCTGCTTCAACTTCCCCTGAATCCCAGCTAGCTTTGGGGTGGGACCAGTCTCTTCTCTCTGCCAGCAACATTACACAACAGTTTTCAGGAGGGAAAATGAAGAATAATTTCTCCTGTTGAAACTCCAGGAGGAATTTCTGAGTGGAAAAAATGTAATTTCTAAGTTAGAATTGGCATTGACACCAGGACTTAACACCCCAAATCATAACGAAAGTGGGTGTGGACACCTCAAAGAGCATGAGGGGGTCACAATCATGGTTTGAGTTCCAAAATGGTTAATTATAGCATTTATAAAAAAAAATGAAAGCTATTTCCCAATATGACTTCTAGCTTTTACCCGCTCAGCTTAAGAGGATCATATACCCTCCTTTTTTTTTTTTCATTTTTCAGAAAGCTATTTACAAAATATATAGCTATACTTTTAACCACACAGATGGCCAGCAAATGGAAGAAATGTGTACTCTTTTCTTCTAGGATCTCTCTCTCTCTTTCTCTTATTCACACTTTCATACAGAATTAATAATTATACTTTAAAATTTACAACTTTTCAGAGAAACAGAAAAATGACAAAAGTGTAAAGAAAATCTCACTGACTATTCTCATGTCTATCCCATTTGTTTTTCTGTGAGGATTGAGCATCTTACCCAGGGTCCTCCTATTTGCTTAGCTTCTTTAGGTGTAAAGATTTTAGTATGTTTATCCTATATTATATGTCTAACATCCACTTATAAATGAGTATATATCTGCTTCTGGAATACCTCACTCAGGATGATCTTTTCTAGTTCCCACCATTTGCCTGCAAATTTCATGATTTCCTTGTTTTTAATTGCTGAGTAGTTGTTCCATTGTGTAAATGTACCACAATTTCTGTATTCATTCCTTAGTTGAGGGACATCTGGGTTGTTTCCAGATTCTGGCTATTAAAAATAAAGCTGCTATGAACATGGTTGAGTGAACAGAAAATAGGGAACAGGACAGGAGCCTACCACAGAGGGACTCTGAAAGACCCTACCCAGCAGGAATTCGAAGCAAGTGCTGAGACTCATAGCCAAACTTTGGGCAGAGTACAGGGAATCTATGTCAGAAGAAGGAGAGAGAGAAAGGCCTGGAGGGGACAGGATCACTATAAGGAGAACAACAGAACTAAAAAATCTAGGCACAGGGGTCTTTTCTGAGACTGATACTCCAAACAAGGACCATGCATGGAGATAACCTAAAGCCCCTGCACTTATATAGCCCATGGCAGCTCAGTCTCCAAGTGGGCTTCCTAGTAAGGGACTGTCTCTGACTTGAAGTCAGTGGCTGGCTCTTTGATCACCTCTCTCTGAGGGGAGGAGGGCAGCCTTACCAGGCCACAGTGGAAGACAATGCAGCCAGTCCTGGTGAGACCTGATAGGCTAGGATCATATGGAAGAGGAGGACCTCCCCTATCAGTAGACTGGGGGAGGGGCATGGAAGGAAAAGAGGAAGAAAGGGTGGGGTTGGGAGGGGATAGAGGGGGGGCTACAGCTTCAGCTGGGATACAAAGTGAATAAATTGTAATAAATAAGAAAAGAGAGAAAAAAAGAAAATCTCACTGACAATATTAAGCTAATGTTTGGGATCCCTCACCTCCATTCTTCTGGAGAAAGGATTCATAAGGAGAATTTACCCAGAAGGGCAGAACTGTGGAGAAAGGGGCAAGAGGTAGGGCCAAACAGGAAAAAGGTTAAATAGAGCAATTTTTATATACTCAAAAGAACTAACATAACAACATGAAGAAAGAAAGAAAGAAAGAAAGAAAGAAAGAAAGAAAGAAAGAAAGAAAGAAAGAAAGAAAGATCTGATCTTTCATATCAGAAATCACACAGAAATACCTACAGAGAAAAGGCGTCCAGGCTCTCTAAACACAGATCAATAGCTGGGTATATATGTATCTAAATACCTGTTAGGGAAATTTTAAAAAACTGGTCCCTAACTACAAATTAGGGAGAAGTTTTAATAAAACTCTGCAGTTATGAAATCTCAGCATTTCAACTCACCTTTGACCTGTGATATAATCTTTACAGCACAAACCCTCAACTCCTAAAGCATTCATTTTAGGTCAATTATTATGTAAGCATCAACCACTCATCTTACAGAAAGGGCCGTCCCCTTGAAAGTGGCCCTAATAAGAATGCTTAGAGGATGTTCATCAAAGCAGAGCCATGAACTAGGAATGTGGTGCTGGCTCACTCTACCAGATTATTCCAGTGTTCTTTAATTTAGCAGTCGCTTATGTTAGTGAGTGCTAGCAGAACCTTCTTGTAGTAACAGTCAGAAGTATCTTAATATTGCGGCATTCCTTGAGGTAACCATGCTACCATTTGGGAACCCTGTTGTAACCTAAGAGCACTAACGGGCTCACCTTCTGTTAGGAAGAGGATGTGGATTTGGGTAAAATTATGAGCAGACCTCTCAGAAAAACAAATATTAAGATTAAATGATAGTAAACTGTGTGTGGTGGTGCATCCCTCCAATGCCAGGACTCAGGAGGCGGAGGCAGAAGGATTTAATAAATAGAGAGCCAACCGTGGTTGTTTGCAGAGTTGGCGAAGATTGGAGAGAGAGAGAGAGAGGCAGAGATTGAGGAAATATTGATATGAAGGGAAAGAGGAAATATTTAAATTAAATGTTAAAATTTTCAATTTGTTGTTTATGTTTTAGAGTTTTATATATTTGTAAGAGTGAACAAACCCATACACATCTATTATTATCGCCATGGGTGATTTAGTCATGTCTAACATTTAAAAGAAAAATTCTAACTATCGTGATATTTTATCCATGAACATTCACTGTGACAATTTAAATAGAGGACACAATGAGGACTCTGGTCCCCTTAGAGGGTTCTGCTTGGAGTTTCTTGGAATCTGCCTCACTTGTGGCTACTCTCTGGACTCATCACAGATAATGCTCCTGCATCCACATCCTGCACTGACAGGTGTTCGTCCCACGACAATGCTTTATGCATATTTCCTCATGCTGGATTCCATCTCAGAGCCTTTGCCCCAGAATGTACCTGAGCAAGCCTGAAGATTTGAGCTTGCTCTCTAGGACCCATGGAAAAGGATGTAGAGCCACGTATCTGTGCCCCAGATACTACCCCAAGATGGGAAGCAGAGATAGGAGATTGGCCAGAGCTCGCTGCTGGCTAATTAGCCTGGAATAAGATGTGTGACAATACAAACAGCAGGAGGGACCAATCCGCAACAAAAATGGAGGGTGAAAATTGACTCCAAAAAGTTGTCATGTATATACTATACTTCAGAATATGTTCAGTGGCAAGTACAGGTGGGTGTGCATGCACACACACACACACACACACACTAACAACAACAACAACAACATAAGTTGTCAAAGTTAAAGTTGGATCTTAGACTAAGAATGAATTCCATCATGCAATTACATCCCTTGCAATAATTAAGACATATTTATCCTAAAAAAACACAATATGCATTTAACAGAATATCCTGCATGTCATTTTGTAATTCATATAAGATTAGTCTTCACTCCTGAAACATTTACACATTCACACATTCAACCAATCTTGGATCAATAATGTTAGAAAAACACTGCATATGAACTGAACACAAACATTATTATTTCTTGTTATTACCCTCTGAGCTGTGTGGTATAAAAACTATTCCCACAGTATTTAGATATTACTAGGTAAAGTAAACCATGGTTTAGGGTGTAAACTAGCCATGTTTGAGGATACACCTGAGTTCTCAGCAGATGCTGCATGTTTTACACAGGGGATGTAAGTATCTATCTATTTTGGCACCTACAGGGTCCTGAGACCAATCCTCTGGAGATAACAAGATATAGTCAGTACATTTTCTCAATTTCTTTTTGCATCTCATTGGAAGACTCTACTAGTATATATTATTTCTAAATTTTGTCTGAAATAATGCTATATTTCTTGAAGAAAATCTTGTATCTATTATATTTCATGTCTGTATTAATGTACTTTAAGGTAGAGTCTTAGAAACAGCTTTTTCACATTAAATATAAATATAATATTTCTGTTATATACAGTTGACCTCTTGTACTTGTCTCAATGTCATTATTTAAAAAATTTTTATTTATTACAATTTATTCACTTTGTACCCCAGCTGTAGCCCTCTCCCTTATCTCCTCCCCATCCTGCCCTCTTTCCCTCTTCTCCTCCCATGCCCCTTCCCCAGTCTACTGATAGGGGAGGTCCTCCTCCCCTTCTATCTGACACTGCCCTATCAGGTCTCATCAGGACTGCCTGCATTGTCTTCCTCTGTGGCCTGGTAACACTGCCCCCTCTCAGGGGGAGGTGATCAAAGTGCCAACTACTGAGTTCATGTCAGAGACAGTCCCTGTTCCCATTACTAGGGAGCCCAATTGGACACTGAGCTGCCATGGGCCACATCTGAGCAGGGGTTCTAGCTTATCTCCATGCATGGTCCTTGGTTAGAGTATCAGTCTCAGAAAAGATCCCTGTGCCCACTGTTTTTGGTTCTGCTGCTCTCCTTGTGGACCTCCAGTCCCCTCCAGGTCTTTTCTATCTCCCCTTCTTTCATAAGATTCCCTGCACTCTGCCCACAGTTTGGCTATGAGTCTCAGCATCTGCTTTAATACCCTCTTACTATACATTGTTTGTTTCCAGTGAATTACATATTTAAAGTTATAGCTGTTGTTATAACTGTTTTATAATAATTATAAAGTTATAACTATTCAAATTATAGTTTGAATTAAAAAATTACAGAGTCTTCAGAAAACAAAAAACCAGCATGGTCAAATCATAAGCCATTGTGGGATTAAAGGCATGAACACCCAGGAAGTATTACTATTTCAGAGATAAAACAGTGTGACAGACACAATTTCCAAGAATCATTTGTCAGCAGATAGCAGGAATTTTCAAAATATGTGTTTATTTTCTTCTTATATGTAAATTTTGAAAGAAAACAATCTGAGATATGGGTGATTTATATACAAGGTATGGGTGGTCCACATTTTCAACATGTAAATAAAACATTTTGTGCTCATAACAATAAGTGTACATTTTGAATAATTTAAATTTAGACTCCCTGTCAAAATAGAAACTCATCCCGAAGACAATTACATAAAGTTGTAACAGTTACTTCATTACTTCTCTATGTATTTGTCACCTGTAAAATTTACCATAGAATGGAACTTGATAGTCTACACTTTGCAAAACAAAATGGTTTGCTGTGTAGCACTTTCCTCTGAGATTCAAATCTATCTGGGAGGGAAATATCTTCAGACCCAGGATGTTTAAGGGTAAGTGAGACAATGGGAGGTTCAAAGGGGATCGCTCATTAACTTCCGGAAGTAAACAACTCGATAGCTACAGGAAGACACTGAACCTGACCAAATTCATTAGGCTCCTCCCACCTCAAACTAAACACAAAATGAGCTGCCCAGAACAAAAGCAGAGCAATCAAGATGCCTGGAAGAAGCTCTGGAAGAGGCTCAAACTAATTGAACTGCCTGAAAAGGCATGCTCCAACCAGTTGAACAGCCTGCAAGTTGTACAGCATATTCGAGATTTCCAGCTTCCCATGATGGGATGGGTTTGGTAATGGAGCTTGTTCCTTTGATTTCCGCTGCTATAAGTTAACTCCTAACCCATATTTCTATATATAACCCAAATAAAACTAATTTGGTCATCAACTCGGACTTTGACGTTGTATGTGCTTCATTCTGTCACTGGTTGTATTTTTGTGATGCATAAACATTTGTTCATGTCTTCCCAGCATGTAAGACTATACTATCAATGTGCTTCCACTTTGTAAAATAGTATAATATTTGTAATATAACATAATATTTGTTATCTTATGGCCATCCTCCTCTTTACCTACAGTTTTTACACAAGCCTCTTTACCTACAGTTTTTACTATTGCTCACCTGTTGCCACAGTTAATTTAGTTCCTTGTAAATTCACACACAGGAGAAATTTTTGTCATTGCTTTTTTTTTTTTATCTAAATGCACTCAATATGCAGATATTTCTTTATAGACATTTTCTTATTTTTCTTCATATGTCATATATATTTGATGGGGTTACCTGATCTATTCTACATCATTCTTCCTAATTAGATTCATTTTTTACAATAAATTTCATTTTTCCAGGGGAACCACAGTTTTTCTTTTGCTTCTCTGTAAGAAATAAACATCCTAGCATATGTTGCCACATTCTGGAGCTTTTCATTTAAAGGGGAAAATGTCCAGAAGTAGAACTAATAGGTTAAAGAACATGGTTTAATTTCAAATGTCAATTATTTAAAAATTCCCTTTTTTTAATGTCTAGATTCATAAACACTTCCACAGGAATGGATGAGAGTGTCTTCTTGCAAGTCACTGACACTTTGGTAAGTGTTTCCCAAGCAGGTTGGGGAAAGGATGAACCAACTTTCATGGATGTCTGAAGTTTCCTTCAATACTCTTCTATTTGATCATATTATATTCACCTAATTATAGCAATTTTGTAATATCATGTTTTTTTCTTATTACAATATTCAGCTTTTCTTCATTTAATTATAGGAGTTTTGAAACACTATGGCCAAGATTTATTTTCTGCCATTTTGTTCAGCTTTTCATTCATCTTGGTGTGATTTACTGCTCAAATCTCTTTTAATTTGATTTAAAACTTTTTAAATTGTGTGGTTGTGTGTATGTATGCCAATATCCTGATATATGCACATGTGAGTACAAGTTCCCGCAGAGTCCAGCAAAGGCTATTGTTAGAGTTGCAGGTGGTTGTGAGCTATCTTGTATTGGTCTTGGGAACCAACCAAATGTGAGTCCTTCTGTGCACTTATCTACTGATTCATCTCTCCATCTCTACAGGACACTTATTCATATTTAAGAGTAAGTGTGCTGTATCTCTGAGTCTTCTGTGTCAAGTTGTTCTTTTTTACTTTGAAGTCATAAAAATAGTCTCCTTGTTAGTTGGTGTTGCATGTGCTATACTTCTAGCCCTGGGGAAGCTGAGGCAAGAGGATGTGGGTTCAAGGCCAACCTGTGCCATATAGCTAAACCTTGTGTTAAAACAACAACAAACAAACAAACCTAATCTTCTAGACATCTTTCTGGTATTTCAGATTTTAAGAAGTAATATTTTATCTATCAAGAATTGATTTCTCTTTTCTGTATAAAGAGGGGCTCAAGACTTGTTATGTTCTGATCAGTACACAGCTCTGAAGACATTTTTTCTAATGTAATTTTTACAAATTTTAATCTAATGGAAATAAAGAGTATCTTACTTTTTCCTTTCTCTACATGAAAAATCTTGCAAAGAATTTCTGCATTCCTAATTGACATTTTATTTAATTCAGATATCAAATTTAGGGTGACTTATTTATGTGATATATTTTGCTGTCTAAGCGTGGAATGCCTTTACTGCCTCGTGGTCTAATTTTATATACTTCAACGAGATTCAATAAAATATTATGCAATTATTAGAATGAAATTTGCAAAGATTTGGGATGACATTGAAAAAATTAAAACCCTAAAAGCAAAGAAATAAATGTGCATGGACAGCAGGATGCCAATTAAATTTCAGTGCACAGACAAAGATTGACAGGAAATAGTCTAAAACATTAACAATGTGTCATGTTTGCAAAGAAAGTTTGTGAACAATCTTTACGTCCATCTTAAGATTTTGTCCGTTTCAACTTTTTTTTTTAATGTGGCCTGCACTCAAAATTCAGCTTTACATGGAGAGAATATGTGTAAACACTTCTATTTTGCCGCCAGAAAGGAATAGTAAAGTAGAAATCCAAGAATGAACAGTGAAATATAAGTGGCACCTATTGCTGTGTGCCTAGTCCCATTTTGTCACAGAGGGACCTATAAAAAAACCTGCTATGACAAGGTGTCTGATAGCTTCAGTCAAATTATACAGCACTCATACATGTCTTTCCTTATAAAAGCAGATTTCTAAAATAGACATCCTGGTTCAGGCTTCCAACACAGGCATTGCACTGAGGTTCATGGGAAGTAATGGCAATTAGCATGTGGGGCATTTATGATTTCATTTCACATATAGTAAATACTTCATGTGGAGATTTTGGAAGTGCTTTTACCTGACATCATCAACTATTCAAGAAAAAGATGGAAACAGTACATGGTTAATTCAAAGAAAATTCTTCTAGAAAGTATTTTGTTGAAACCCAAATTGTCAATTGAAAATTGTTACCCCTGTTTAACTCCAGCAAGGTGTTCTTTGTTGACTCATCTTCTGCTATGTATTCTTTTGATTCTTTTGAAGTATAAAGATGAAAGTTTGAAATATTAGGTATTCAATAAACGTAGGTTAAAACTTTGCACTCTAAAAATGTCTTCCTCAGTCAGCACTTCTTTCACCTTCTTCTTCTTGAAAGAATATGACAACAAGATGACAGATTGTTTTTTTTTAATGTCTGTAAATTCTGTTTAGAATAAAGCTAAGACAAAGATAAAACCCAGAGGTTCATATCTGAGTTGCCCCAGACAATTTACAATGGGGGAGAAACGGAGAGAATGACATGATTACATTGCTGAGAGCCCAGGAGTCACACATGTCAGGTAGAGTCCACATTCACATTCTGAAGAGGAGAAGCTCACTCTGTGGTGAGAAAAGTATCCCCTCTGTCAGCAATGACAGGACATCAGATGAAACAGACAGGGCTGGTAATAGGTAACCTCTTGAGCCTATACATATGATGATCTGGGTCATTTCAGATAACCACAATGATGTGCCAGTCTTCCATCTTGTCGATACGGTCCCTTTGACCCTGGGCAACTGAGAAGAGGACGCCTCCATGGTGTGAGTGCAGAGCTTCTACAGCTCAGCTGGCAGCACAACTGTCCTGCTGTGAGCTCTGAAGTCAGTCAGTGACCAGCAAGGCAAAGGAGTCTAGGCCAGAAGTGACATAAGGATACGACATGAAAACTTGCAACAAAGACAAAACTAACGCCTCACTGTAAATTGTTGTGAAGCAAAACTGCCCTTGACTGTTATGAAAGAAAGGCAAGGCAACTGCTTTTAAGCAGACCATACAAGGAAGTGGGGCAGCCTTACACAGAGGCAAGAGTGTCACACAAGCAAAAGAAGTAAAATATACAGTGCATGGCCAAAAAAAGAGTCCCTCCCTGTCTGCCAAGATGGTATGTACACATTTTACACTCTTCTTCGCAAACTGGATCCTCACACATTACATGTTCCAGTAGAAAAAAAAGTGGGCGGACCCAAAGAATAAGGCGTTGTTGAGCTCTTTGGATTTTTCTTTTGGCTTCAAATGTATCAGGCAAAATGCTGGAGCAGCCAGAAACCTGGAAATACTGAAGAATATGGCTAAATGAATCCCCCAAAGCCCTTGTTTCCTTGCTAGAGCACTTATAAGATGGGAAATTTATTAAGACAGAATCACTTAGACAGTAAAACAAAAGGTGTGTGTGTCCACACACACACACACACACACACACACACACACACACACACACACACGTCATCACACCCAAACAAATCCACAGACTATGATCCTAATCCAAACCATGAGAGCAACAAGAAAGTAAAAATTTTAGACTTCTACCCTCCCTGAGTTCCAACAAGACACAATAGCATTTCTGCTGAGATATTGCCCAAGAAAATAGGTCAGGGTTTTCATCTCTGCTAGGTTAACAACAAGGTGCATTGTTTCCTTGTGGGGCTCAGTAAAAGCCATAACTAGAGAAATATCAATGGAAGTCTAGTAGGAAGTAAGAGTCTCACTTTTACCAGAAGACAGAGGCATGTCCACCAACCTTGGACATCAACAAACAGTGCAGAGGATATCCTGCACTTCTGCCCATTCCTGGTAGCAATGAGTTCATTCATCTGCCAGCTGCTGTACTGGCACCAGAAGAAAGCAGCTAAAAGATCCTTGGGCTTATAATATTTTAAATATATGTTTCAATCAAATATCATTTACACTAAGGAAAAGAGAAATTCCTACCTTGACTCAGAGGGGAATATCAATAGATACAAGTATGATAACCCGAATCTGAACAAAATTTAAAGCTATTTTCATAAAGTTGCTTCAGCAAACAGTTATGTGTGCAACTACAACATTTTTAAAAATAAAAAGGTCTCATCAGATTAATAGGCTAAGGAAAACCAAATGGAAAGAGCTGAACAGACAAGAACAATAACTGAAATGGAAACCTTATGAAAAGGCTCAGGACAGGAAGGAAAAGGTCAGAGGAAGGTCAGTGAATTTGACAGGAGATTAGAAAAACCTGGCCAATTGGAAAACAGAGTGAAATAAGGGAAACAAAGTGTCAAGAACATATCGCTCCAAAATAAAATGTCTAATATGTGTGACATCAGAATCCTAAAGGGAAAGAAAGAAAGTGAAACAAAAAAGGATCTACAGAAATAATGATCCAACTACCTGATTAAGCAGAAAGTAGAAACATACAGATTCCAGAAGCATAGAAAAATTACAAAAGAGAACCCAAAGAAATACACTGATACATAGAAAAAAAAAACACACACACAAGGATAAATACACAGTAGTATACACATATATACACCCTCACATACATAGGCATATGAACACAGTCTCACACATATATACACATACATAAATACTATCCTCACACATACATATATACACATAAAAATAAACCCAAAGACGCACATACATACACACATATAAAGATTCATACACAAGTACACACATATTACATGCACATAAACAAACAGACTCAAACTTTCAGAAAGTAAGGCCAAAGAAAAGCTGGAAAACAGCAAGAGAAAACATTTTACTGTACATAGGAGAAACATAATTCAAACAAGAGAGAGATTAATGCCAGAACTATTGAAACACAGCACATAAGATGCAGTATATTTTTAAAATTTGAAAGAACTGTTAAATTCCATATCCTAGGAGATTTCTACTAGTAATGATTATGACACTAAGACATGAAAATAAAACCCTGGTTTCATTGTGAGACCTGCTGTAAAAGAGCTGACCGAGGAAAGGCTTATAAATAAAGAGCAAATGAGAGAAAGGATCTTGAGTTATCAGGAAGAAAAGAAGAATAATAGAATAAATAAGTTAGGACAAGGCATGTTCCCCCAACAGTTTCTAAATTATGTTTGTCAGTTAAAAAATTACATCAGTGTTTAATATAGTTCTAAGTATATTAGAGAATATCAAGAAAAGGAGGCCAAGAGCAGGCTGGAAAGGGAATGCTTCTATACTTCATTTGAAAACGAGATTGACAACAGCCATGTGTGTGTTAAAGTCATAACATAGAATGACAAGAGCAACTTCTAAAATATGCAAAACCAGATATAGCAGCATACATAAAATGAGCTTTGTCAAAATTATTGTTTGTTTGGATATTTTTTTTTATCGATGGCTCTCTAAGAGGGATAAGAAAGAAAGGCTACAGGATGACTATTTACAAAACACATATCCAACAATGGACTTATTCTGGAAATCTAAGTGCCAGTGAAAACTCGATATTAGCTGAAGGGATAGGTCGGGGATTAAAAGAACACTCTGCTCTTACAGAGGACCTGAGCTCAAGCATTAATGCCAGACAGCTCACAAACGCCTGTATCTCCAGCTCTGAGGTGTTTAATGTCTCTAGCATCCATAGGTTCCTGCCCATGCACACACCTAGACCCCCCTGACATACATAATTAAAACAAAAATAAGGAAAAGTAAAACTATTTCAATTTACCCAATAAATTAAAGAAAAAAATATGTAATTATATCAATTGGTACAGAGAAAGCAAGACTAAGCCCATGAATAACAGAAATGCTTAGTAAAGTAGAATAGAGGGAAACTTCTTTCATTGTCCAAAGGTGCAAAATCCTGAAGCTAACACAAACATATGATGGGAAATGGAATTCGTTTTCCTAAAATTAGGAGTAGGGCAAAGATGGCCTCATTTTTTACTGGTTCTATTAAACAATATGTGTGAAATTCTAGATAATAAGACAGTAAGAAAGACAACAAGAAATAAGGCAAGAAAAGCATATAAGGCTGATGGGTTAAAAATGAAAACAAAAATGTACTCTAACGCAAGATGATACAATTACTTATGCAGAAATCCCAAATTGCCCTTAATAACAGTAAATACTTTTAGCAAATTAAAAATTGTTGATTTTATTCTGTCACATGCTAAAACTCCCTTCTTTCTTTTATGATATTAAAAGCAAAGCAGAGCCAGGCACGGTGGCTCATGTCTGCCAACCTTGGACTTAGAGAACTGAAGCAAAAGGGTGTCGAGTTCAAATAAGCATTGGCCATGCAATGTTTTGCAGATGACCATGTGTTACAGGGTGACACTCTATCTTTAAATAAAAGTCTGAGGTTGTGAAAACTGTCTGTATTAACAGACAGTATAACTTCCTACTTATCAAGTCCTGAATATTCTATCCAAAATACTTCTTGAATTAATAAATTAAGGCAGCAAGGCTATGGAATACCAGTCTACTATGTGGAAAAAAAAATTGCTTTACAAATACACATATTGCTTTTCTAATAATTGGGTCCATAAAGTATAAAACCATCATAAAATATTTATTTTGAGACAGGGTCTACTACAGCCAAAGCTAGCTTTGAACACACAGTGTAGCAGAGGATGACCTTGAACTTCTGATTCTCTCACCTCCACTTCTAGAGTGTTGGTTTGTGCAGCTGTTGCTGGTTATAGTACCACATATACTCAGTCTTAAATTTAACAAGGTGTTTCAAACCCTCTGTGAATCTACATGACAATGAAATAAAACAAAGATCTAAATCATAGAAAGATACCCTGTGTTTAGTTAGGGATTGAAAGACTTAACATCACCTCTCTGAAGTATTGATTTGTAGATTTGACATAACCCCAATAACAAATTAGCAAGAGACTGTGTGAATTTTAACACTGATGTTAAAGTTGTTCCAACAAAACACAAACCACCTAGGTTAGTAATGAAGGACTGAAGGAGAAAGTTAGGTAACTCAGCACTGTAATATCAAGACTCAGCACAGGGCTACACTGATCTAACAGCATAGTATTGGTGAAAGAAGAGACACAGGGAGTAACAGGGCATAACAAAGAGCTCATGGAAAGAGCCTAACAAAGATAGTCAAATTCTAGATGATAAAGACAACACATTTTTTACAGATTTTTTACAGATTTCGAAAGAACAATTCTCTATTTCATATGGAAAAACAAAACATCAGAATAGCTAAAACAATCCTGATTGTTTTAGAAAACAATCCACATTTCTAAAGTAGTTGTACAAGTTTACATTCTCCTACATTACATGGAGGAGGGTTCCCCTTTCTCCATATTCTCTCTAGCATGTATTCTCACCTGAGGCTTTTCTCTTAGCCATTCAGATGGATGTAAGATAGAATTTTAGAGTCATTTTGATTTGCATTTCCCCTCATGACTAAGTATGTTGAACATTTCTTCAAGTGTTTTTCCACCATTCAATAGTCCTCCGTTGATAATTCCCTGTTTAGCTCTGTACCGCATTTTTATTTGTATTATTTGGTTTGTTGCTGTTTAATTTCTTGAGTTCTTTATATATTCTGGTTAAAAAAAAAAAAAACTAGAATAGCTAGAATGATATCCCGTATAATTAAAGAACTTCTGGAGATATCTCCATCTCTGATCTCAAGCTGTACTACAGAGCAACAGTAATAAAAATGGCATGTTACTGGCATAGAAACAGAATGGTAGATCAATGGAATAGAATTGAAGCCCCAGAAATAAACCCACACACCTACGGATACCTGATTTTTGACAAAGAAGTCAAAACCATACAATGGAAAAGAAAAAAAAGACAACATCTTCAACAAATGGTGCCGGCCTAACTGGATGCCTACATGTAAAAAAAAATGCAAATAGATCTATACTTATTACCCTGTACAAAACTAAAGTCCAAGAGGATCAAAGACCTCAACATAAAACCAGACACACTAAATCTGTTAGAAGAAAAAGTGGGGAAGAGCCTTGAACTTGTTGGCACAGGAGACAGCTTCCTGAACAGAACACCAACAGCACAAGCTCTAAGATCAACAATCAATAAATGGGACCTCATGAAACTAAAAAGCTTCTGTAAAGCAAAGAACACTGTCTTCAGAACAAAACGACAGCCTATAGACTGGGAAAAGATGTTCACTAACCCTGCATCTGACAGAGGGCTAATATCCAGAATATATGAAGAACTCAAGAAATTGGGCATGAAGATATCTGATAAACTAGGGTCAGATGGAAGGGGAGGAGGACCTCCCCTATCAGTGGACTTGGAAAGGGGCAGGGACAAGATGAGAGAGGGAGGGTGGGATTCAGGGAGAATGAGGAAGGGGGCTATGTCTGGGATACAAAGTAAATAACCTGTGATTAATATAAAAAATAAAAAAGCAACAAATCAAGTAATCCAATTAAAAATGGGGTATAGAGATAAACAGAGAATTCTCAACAGAAGAATATCGAATGGCAGAGAAACACTTAAATGCTCAAAGTCCTTAGTCATGGAAGAAATGCAAATCAAAACAACCTTGGGATTCCACCTCACACCCATCAGATTGGCTAAGATAAAAAACTCAAAGGATGAGGCATGCTGGAGAGGATGTGGAGAAAGGGAAACCCTTCTCCACTACTAGTGGGAATATAACCTTTTACAACCACTTTGAAAATCAATCTGGTACTTTCTCAGAAAAATAGGAATAATTCGACTTCAAGATCCAGCTATACCACTCCTGGGAATAAACCAGAAAGATGTTCCACTATTCAACAAGGACATTTGCTCAACTCTGTTTATAGCAGCTTTATTCATGATAGCCAGAATCTAGAAACAATCTAGACATATTTCAGTTGAGGAATGGATACAGAAATTGTGGTACATTTACACAATGGAATACTACTCAGCAATTAAAAACAAGGATATCATGAAATTTTTAGGCAAATGGTGGGAACTAGAAAAGATCATCCTGAGTGAGGTATCCCAGAAGCAGAAAGACACATATGGTATACGCTCAAAATGGATATTAGCTATATATTAAACATTTTTATATTAAACAATAAGAAATGCTATAGATAGCATTTCTTTATATATATATATATATATATATATATATATATATGAAGAACATATATATTTATATAACACACACACACACTTCGAATGACTAACATCAAAAGAAAAACTAAAAGCACAAAGGATGTGCTCTTATTTTTCACCACCGAGGATGGGGAACCACAGGGGCTCCACTTCACTCCCCAGGGGAATGCAGAATGGTGCTGCCACTCTGAGAAACAGTTTGGCAATTTCTTACAAAATTGAAAACAATCTTAACATTTATCCAGCAATTCTGTTTACAGGTGCTTATCTGACTGATTTTAAAAGTGATGTCCAATAGTTGGCGTATACATTTTTACAAGAAATTTATTTAGCGTTGTTGGCACGTAGAAGCTGCCAGGATGCTCTCCAATAGCTGATCAGATCATTAAATAACAGAGCACCCACCCTACAGAATATCATTAGGTAACAGAATGACATGAGTTATCTGGTACAAAGTAGAAGACATGGGAGAAACCTAAACTGATGTTGTTTAGTAAAGGAAGAAGCTATTGTAAAAAGGCTGCACACTGGATGGTTCCAATTTTAACACACTTTTGGGAAAGGCAAAATTACTCAAAATGTCAGAGTTGGTCAGGTTTATGGACGAAGGCAGGAGATGATGGAAAGATGGAGAGCAAGTGAAGTTTAGGCTGGGAAAAACATTCTGCATGATACCGTAGTGGTGGAGATATGGCAAACTGTTCTGTTCAAAACCTACCAAATTTAACCACTTAATTTAGCAATTTAATTTGTATTACATACAAATTAAAAACAAAGTCAGAATATCTAAGAATAAGTAGAGAATGTGAAAAAGCAGTTTTAGGTACATTTCCCACATACAGAACCACCCCCAACAGAGGTGAGTCAAGTAAGTCTGGGAATGTATGAACTACCATGCGGGAAGCTGGAGAGTGCCATTTGATAAGGTTTCCTCTCTCAATACGGTTCTGCCCAACACCTAAAGCTCAGAAATCATGATAGAATATAGGGCAGAAAGATTGCAAGAGCCAGAGGACCACGGTGGGATGTCTGTTGCGAGATCCAAGAAAGCTCAATGGTATAGTTATCTAAATAAGACCTAAAAAATAACACCAAATTGTCATGCCAACATGAACAGGGGATTTCTGGCGGGAATTTACTCCTAGGAGAACTATAGTCAACTGGTGGTTACTGAGAGAGGTGGCATCAGTTTTTTCCAGGGATGAGTCCCTGATATGTTAGCTATCCCTGGAAGTAAGCCCTAAACACACATGTGCAACACTTATTGATCTCAGTAAATTATATTACAAATGGCATATATATACATACATATATATATATATATATATATAAACAATTATAATTACAGAATAAGAGGGTGTGAACTTGAATAGGCGTGAGAGAGACATGAGAAGACTTGGAGGGAAGAAAGGGCATGGGAGAATGGTACAATTTTAAAAGATAACAGTTCTGATACTCTACTAATTCTCACAGGAATTAACAGTTAAGTAAATAAGGGACACACAATGGGAATCTGAATTTTCCCTGTTAGAGAGGAGTTCAGACATAAGGGAGAATATATATGGTAATGAATTAGAATTGGAGACATTATTAGAAATTCATAATTTATGCTGTTTAATGTGGGTAGAGACAATGCCACCCAGAATTACTTATACACATGAACTCATACAAGAGTTACTCTATGCATACTGTCTGTCAGCTGTAAGTACCTGAACACATCTCAGTGGTATTATATAATATTAACTTTCAAATCTTGATTTTTACTACCCTTTGATGACAAGGACAACTGAGGAATCTTGGAAAACTAGTTAATTCTGTGAGAAAGGCAAGGAGCACACCAGAAAAGTCTGGAGTATCTTATGAAACCAGAAATAAAAGAACTGATCATAAAAAAAGATGAAATCTGGCAGACTGTTCACCCGAAGGATGTATGTCAAAAAATACAAGAGCCAAGGCCAAGAGTTCCCACTTAAAGCAGGAAAGCAAAGCCATGGTCAGATGGTAGCCCAAATATAAAGTAACTATACATGAGTTCAGACTACTAGATGTAGATAATTAGATGTGTAAACACACGGAGAAGAGATGAACCTCTCGTAGAGACAAATTCCAGGTAACTTAACAAATATCTCCTCATCAGGGAGGAGGGCCATAACTCCCAGTGACTGTTGTGTGCTCTGACACCTTTTCTTCCTCCCCAAAAGTTCACCATAGACAGTAAGTTGAAAGAGTAACATTACTCTAGAGAAACCAGACAGCCATCATGTCCTCACTCGGGTGATCAAGGTAAAGATCAACAAGTGTTCACATGTTTGTGGTGGTC
The DNA here is from genome assembly GCF_907164565.1 of Psammomys obesus. Lineage (NCBI taxonomy): Eukaryota > Metazoa > Chordata > Mammalia > Rodentia > Muridae > Psammomys > Psammomys obesus. The sequence goes on from NW_026596101.1 coordinate 15,516,660, forward strand.
AGAGGTTGACCTTGGGTGTCTTATTTACCTGTCCCCTTTGATACTGAGATAATGTCTCCTCCTGGCCTAGGACTCACCATTTTCCTAGGCTAGTTGACTAGAGAGCCATGGGGATCCCCACCTGCCAACCTCTTCCCATGTCTAGAATTAGAAACCTATGCAAATGCCCCTGGCTCTTTACTTGAATTCTCATTCCTGTGTGATAAATACCAACTGACCTTTCTCCCCAGTCCAACACCAACATTTTGCCTATTGGGATCCTGGACAGAGTACACTAAAAATGACCCGTTACTCCTACATTTCCCCCCACAAATTCCATACTCTAGAAAAGCATAAGTTCAGTTATAACTGACATTTCATTTAAAACTGTCCAGTATCGCTGTATTGCTTACTTTTGCATTTCTGTGGCCTTTAAGTACCTGACAGAAATAATGTAAAGAGGCAAGGTTTATTTCAGCTCACAGCTTCAGGAGGTTGCAGTCCATGACACCACAGAAGGCATGACTGTGGAAGCAGCTCAGTTGGTGGTGGGAAGATGAGGCATCAGCTTGTTCACACCATGGCAGATCAGGGAGCTGAAAGTAGGCTAGATCAGAAGCAGGGCTGGTGCCCCTTCAAAAGCCATCCCCAGTGCCTACTTCTAGCAAGAGGACCCCACCTCCTACTCAGCACTCAAAACATGAGTCTGTGCTGGATACATGAGTTTCAAACTATAACAGTCATTAAGCAAACAAACCAACAAAAAGGAAAGACAAAAAGACTGTTAGCCAAGAGAATCCTAAGACACAGAGCGGAATAGCCTGAAGTAGATCTTGAAACAGAAAGAAGACCCACCCACAAACTGAGGAAAACTTAATGAAGCATGGACTTAAATTTCTCACAGTTAAGAATCTGAGCTTAAAAAAAAAAAAAAAAGAATCTGAGCTCATTACTTGTGACAAATGTCATACTGCTGAAAGATACTAATGACAGGAAAACAGGGTATGTGATATACAGGACCACTTCCTCTGATAAAGGCATAAATAGGAAAACTTCTGTAAAATGAGGAATAGTGTTCTCTGAGAAGGCTTAGCTGTAGACATAAAGCAAACAAATGCCGGAATTATGCACAGAGCAGAAAACGCAAGACTACATGCCCTGCAATGTAAATGGCAGAAATGAATATTAGGTCAAAGAAATGAGAATATCCACACATAACGCTTCAAGAGTAAAAACATGCTTTTATCTCATGTTATATTAAATGTTCCATTATATATATATATATAGATATATATATATCAACAAATATATGGCCAAGGTCAGTCTTTACATGAAAGCATGCACACACACACACACACACACACACACAGTAATAGCAGACTTTAGAATTTAAAAAGTTATAAACTACATATGTTAAAGGTCATTGAAATAGGTACCCCGAAAGTATTAATGACATAAAACATTAAAATGATTATTTCAGAAAGCAATGTAGCAAATACCAAGGCTAACTTGTATTGCAATATTTAAATGTATACTCTAGCAGTGATGCTCACATACATGATGCAGGGAATTCTACTTCTAGACATCTATGGGAAGATAAGTCCACACTTGGAAGGCATGTAACAATTTACCACAAACACACAGATATACACACACACACATACACATACACACACGCAGAGGAGAGGGACAGACAGAGATGAAAAGAGAGACAGAGAGATAGACACAGAAAAATAAACAGAGACAGAGAGACAGAAGAGAGAGGCTAAGAGGGAGGCACAGAGGGAGGAAAGAGAGACACAGAGGGACGTGTTCATTGTAGGCACACACCCACAAACAGAGACAAGAAATGGACCCTGGTGGAGTTTCTCTTCTGTTCTCTGCTTTATTGCCTGAGACAGCTAGGGCGGCTGGTCATGAGGCTCTCAGGACTCTCTTGTCTCTCCCTCTAGCAATGCTGGGGCTATGGTCATGTACCACTATGCACATCTTTTTTACACGAGTATTAGGATTTGAACTAAGTCCTTATGCTTGCAGAGTAGGTACTTTTATACAGTGAGCCATGCTCCCAGCTCTATGATTTCAATCCTATGTACCATTCATTCTATTAAGTAACATAACATGAACTTTTAATCTTCATATTGCTTAAACTTAAATTTTATGAAAACCAGTGTAGGCAACAAACAAAAATGTATCATACATATAAATACATACACATACACACAACAACATTCTGCTTTTTATCAGAAGCTCAGCAGCTTTATAAGACCCCATAAATATCCCTTAAGTAGATAAATCTTGGAGAAGAATACAGGAATGGCATGCACATATAAGTTAACTAAATGCTTATAGTTTGGAAACCACACATAATGACCTGTATATGCGTCTCATCATTTGTGTCCTAAGAACCAGAAGCAGTACCATTGCTGGCCCGCTGGGCCATTTGTCTTAGTGTTGTGCTATTTCCACACATTCCCCCCCCCCCAACTTTTCTTTTGTATTTCCTCTAGTACTTTCCTTGTCTATTTCCCTTGTCACATTGCAGTCTCTCATGTCTTCCCTGCTTCTTATAGACTACTGTGTCAGATCTACCTGGAGTCCAGTGAACATCCCAGACATGCCTGGGCTCTCCCTCCGACCTTGTAGCCTCAGTGTCCATGGGGCTGGGATGTAGGAGCTGCACCTAACATGTTCCTTGGGTTTCCTACTTCTCACATCAGCATGGCTGCATCCTGCAAATCCTGCCTGCCTTACTACCTGCCAGCAAGTAGAGTCAGTTGAATCAGATATGGGTCTGGATCTTCAAAATTCTCCGAGCCAGCATAAGCGAGTATAAAGGAACGGAGACAGCTTTACTCACAACTTGGGAATACAAAGACACTCAGTGACCTGGAGAAACGACACATATGTATTCCACAGAGTGTGTGCATGCAGTCATGTATATATCCATATGTGAATCTTTATCTAAGTCCGTGTGTCACGTAAACTGTCTTCTTCACTTTTCCCAAGCCCCCCACTTTAAACAGATTGCCTTTTGCATGCCTAGTCTTCCATGAAATATTTCTCTTAATAATATGCTTTGCTTCTCAAGGGAAATTTTTGAAAAAGCACTGGTGTGACTCTGTGGGGACCTCTTAAGCTCACCTGCCATACCTAAATGGTCAGTAAGGTCAAAGAAATACATGCTAAAAGCCCTACAAGGGCATGGCGGGCATGTTCTGGGACCCTTCGAGTGTTTTCTTATTCAAGACTGACTCTTGAGCAACTGAGCCCTCTGGGTGTTAGATATTAGATCAATCCTTTATAATTTTTGATCTTGGGCTTGATCTATTATGGCTGTTGATTTCTAATTTTTCTATGGTTTATACAAAGTAATCTACATTTGTGCCCACCCTCTAAGAATCGATTCAAATGCTTTCTCTCCCAGTGAGGAGTCTCTGGCTTCCTCAGTCGTATTTAAAGAATCATTTCCTTTTGCTACCATGTTTTACAAGCATTCTGCATCAAATTGTGAGGATAGTTTGCATATTGATACTGCCTTTAGAGAATGGCCAAAGGGTAAACATTCATTTTAGGAAGCCCAGGCATATGAGGTACTTTCAAATGATTGCATAAATCAAATTCCAGAACAGGATTCAGTGCGCTGCTCCAGCTAATTCCATACTATCTTAGAGCATCTTAGTAAAGTGTTATCCGTTTTTAAATTTGTCTTCTATTTTTGGCTTTATTCGCTGACTTTTCTGATCTTCATTTTTGGTGGAAATGTTAAAGGAATGATGTTGCCTGCTGCCGAGATCATGTTGAAAAAGGCACTATATTGAGGTGCAGTTTGAAACGTGACAGCATATGTAAATGTGTTGGTGATGCTAAAAATACGTGGATAAATGATACATGGCATCCGCAGAGTATGCACAACTCTGTATTTATATAGTACCTACATGTAGACAGTAGGAGTCTATTTATGCATTTGCCAAGAAAGGGAGAAGTGTCTACATATGTCTCGTAAATCTGGATCCGGCTCAGGCCCAATGCAGATGCTGCAGAGAGGCGAGCGGGGAAAGGGGCTTGCTGCTCTGGGAGCAGGCTGTCTGTCAGATCATTTCCCTGAATAGGATTTTGGAAACATGAAGAAAAACGATGGCCTGCAGACAACAAAAACTGTATCTAAAAAAGCTGGGGGGGGGGAGTACATTTTAGAGCATCTCGGCAGTATGTGGCATAACTTATTAGAATTTTGGGGAGATGAATTCTAGAGATGTCATATAGCATCTTTCATTTAGCCGATGTATTAAATAAGTCTCCATTCCCCTAGCACCTAAGTGGTCACTGTTCTACTTAGCCCTTGAATATAACCAGGAGAATGACTCAGGAGGAGACTTCTGTAGTTTTTAGCTAAGGAGCCATATGTGCTTAAGGTCTGTGTCCTTACAGCTACAAATCCCAGGATTAAAAGTCCAGCTTCATGAGTGACACAGGTCGGTATTTCTCCTCTGAGTGAGACAGGGCTTACATCTTCATTCTTACATTAAATTAGATATATAATGTTTTGATATCCTCATTCTAAAATATGAATGTATAATTCTAAAGAAGCTTAGCAGTCAAAATGTTCTCCAAAAATCTGAGTGTTTTGCATTTATACTATAAGTTTTTTCCATGCCTCACTCCGAGGGGTGTTAGATTGTAGCATCCTAGTCAATGATTAAGCATTTATCTTATGACATTCCCATAACTAAATCAAATTGCATTTCTAGCCTCAAACTCTACCTCCAGATTTATTTTCAAATTTCAAATTAGTGTCAGAAATGTGTCAAATGAATATTTGCTGGCAGAGGTGTCTGGCTAGGATGGAGGCCATTCAGACTGAGTTAGTGAATAACTTTGTATCTCTATCTTCTATCTGTCATCTCTCTGCTTGTCTGTCTGTCCTTTGCTTTTCCAATAGAAACATGACTTGCTTGCATAGTAAGTAGCTCCTATTGAAACAAATGAACACTCCTCACCAATTAACCAGCACTGGGAACAATGGAAACTGTACTAAGGCAGAATTCACATGCTGAATTCAGGAAACTTGGCTCATGAGAATCTTAACTCTAGCGTCCAAACCATACAAAGGATAAGAATAGAATCAGATAATGTGGGAAACTATTTTTTGGTTCTGTACTTTCTATTAAATCTCCGGCTTTCCTTCAGTCTCTTCCCATCTCCTTCCATCTTTCTAATCCCTTTGTTTATAACTTATGCTGACAGAGACACTGAAGGAAGACGGCGAATAAAACAAAGCTCCAGGCTGTGAACAGCAAACACGCACAACTGAAAAAAAATCTGCTTCCCTCACTAATTCAAATTTCTCCAAAGAAAGAGAGGATCTTCAGAGTAAAAGTACCCCAAAGGACAGGTTAAAGTGTGATTCCCCACAGCTCAAATTCGCCACCAGCTCAACCTCATGCACATCTCAACTCTTCCGCGTCTGGAAAGCCTTATTAACAGAGATCAATACATGCTCACCAAATCCATTCCAAGGTTTTAATGCTATATAATCACCACCCCCTCTGAAATAGTTTTCTCTAAATAATACCAACAATACAGCTATAGAATAGAGTTCATCAACATCTCCGTATCAGAAGTAACATGAAAAGAATAATCTAAATATTTTCTATTACTGAATGGCTTTTCTTCAATATGGCTACCCAACTTGCCAAACATGGGAAAGGTCTCACTGTAGTTTTAAATAATAGTAATATAATTTTAATAAGGTTGCCTTTTTATTAGGTGCATTTAACTAGTCCTTCTGATCTCTCCTATTATAATCAGCAGCTAAGCAGCTTTCCCGTGCAGCTGTTGTAACCACCTCATTTAACATTAGGTATATCTTTTAGTTTAATTAAAGCATTCCTCTCTTTCAGTAATAGTGGATTGTTTTCAGTTCAGCCATTATGTGTAATTGTTTTCTTTGATCCATTCAAAACGTGGCTATTTTTCATGGCTAATTAAATCAACACTTGACCACTGCATTTAACGCTTAACTCAGTTTTATTTCTAATCTTGCGTGCCGGGCTTCTGCACATCCTACGTCTTGCTCATAATATTAAGTTACTCGCTGCCTACATCAGCCTGTCCTTGTAAGTAGAGGCACTGTGTATATATCAGGAATTCCAGCAGAGGGCACTCAAGCAAGAATAATCATTTCTGTAAGAAGAGAAATTGATGATGATGTTTCCTGATATATATATTTTTTTCTTTTTCAAATCAAATTAACATCAGAGTATGTGTGCGTGAGTGTATAAGTGTGTTGGGGGCTGGGATGGGTGGGACAGATCTATCCTTGGCGAGCCAACTCATTTCTCACTTAACCTCTCTCTCAGCTGAATAAGAGCCACTGTGTGCACAAGATAAGAGACAAGATATTTTCAAAACACTCCTAGTATTAAAACCAAAGCCATAAATTCTGTTTCAACAACTGACATTTTTATCACTGTCTACTTTGGCTTCTTTTACATTTTATGGTTTTTTTTTTTTTTTTTAAGGATAAGTCCCTATCATTCAGAAAAGTACTCAAACTTCTGAAGAATGTTCCTTCTTGCCAAGACATTGCTAAATACGTTTTAATGAAAAAGTAATAACACAAACAAAAGCTAGCATGAATTTTATAAGGAAAAAAAAAACCCAGAAGTTGTGTTCCCTCTCTGTGAGGGAGACACAGCCATGACAGGTTCAAGGACTCTCTCCTGCTATTTCCAGCCAGTGAGCTCTCACTGACTGGTCATCTGTTCCATGTCAAAGAGGCCTACTCAGTGACCAGAGGCATTGACTAGGGATCAGATCACCGGGTCAGGAGCATGGATATCCAACTCCTTTCATTCTGGCACTTATAGCTGTCAAATGTTAAAAGCTCTCCAGGAGGAAATCACCCAGCTCACAGCTTTTGCCAATTGTCATAGTGTAAATTCTTCACACCACGATAGATTTCAAACCTGAAGCCACTGAACTTGATGCAGGGTAGATGCACAGCAGCCCATCCCTAGATCACTGGCAGCCCACTCTGCAGCAGGTGCAAACGACTTCAAGGGCACATGGAAGAATAAATTAGGGGAACTTTTGAGTATTTATTTCTACTATAGTGGAATTTATTCAGATAGAAATTAGTGTTATTTAATTTGGGGGGGGGGATGGCTGGTTTTAGCAAATAGTTCCTGAGGTTGCTGTGAGCTGTCAGGAGCTCATAAGATCTGAACATACTGCTCCATCATAAAAGGCCTTTGAGAGCCTACAACTCAGAGAAGCAGAGGAGCACCTGGCTGGGAAGAGCGAGAATCAACTGTCTTTTCATTTAGGGTGCTTGACTTTTCTAAACACCGAAAATTGTATCTTATTCATAGACTTGTTTTCTCACTTTCAAAATTATTTTTTTCTTATATTAGATGAATTTTAAATATGTAATCATTTCTGGTAAACCTTGTGTTTTTTTTTTTCTCACACCCATTACTTCCTAACTTCATGAAAACAGATTCCACTTTCAAATTTAAATAATGGTATTTCAGGAGACAAGACAAAATAAATAATAGAATTTTAAAAGGAGATATCACATTTTTTTCCGAGAAAATGATTTTCACTTTGAATAAGCAAACATTGCCCTGAAAAACAGTAATGAAAGAAAAGTATTAATAACTTCTAGGTAGATGCTACAGCTATCGTAGGAGCTTTATACTTTAGTCTTGTTTTCTAAGAGGTGTTTGAGAGGTTTAGAAAACATGCTAAGAACACATTACCACCACCTCCCCATTGTGATCTTTCCTTTGACATAATCAGAAAACCTGAAACTGAGCTTTAAAAAGATTTTGAGGGGCTGGAAACACTTTTCATGGTAGGGTGCTCGCCTAGCGTGGTACATTCACAGTGCCAATAACTAAATGAGGATATAAATCAACAAAAATATAAGTGGATATTCCCACTATGTAATTCAAGGTAGTTTCACACCCACACACAAGTACTTAAAATCTTTCAGAGAACACCTGAAAGTTATCTTGCCTTCTGTGAATGTATAGCTCTAATTTGTAATAGTATAGCCTTCCTTTGAGGAATATTGATTAACACCCCCCACCCCTCAATAATTTCAATTCTCTACCAAGCTCTGTTTGTTCTCCTTCAAAATCAGATGCCTTATTCCAGGAATTTTGGCAAATCACTGAATCTCTGCTAATCCCCAGTTTCCTATGAATTATAATAAAGAATAAAAGCACCGATTACAGTCATTGGCTGGGATAAAGAAAGTGTTGAGAAACACTCAGTCTAATTACTGCTGTGGCTAGAGTTATGATTATTAATAAACTTAGCTGTGTGGTTTCCCAGACCACAGCAAATTAGAAGCACTAAATTAGAAGAAGAGACTTTATGGAATGAATATTCTTACTGTGGAAGAAAATACCAGTTAATTGCTCATTCATGAGAAAACAACAGAATCACAAGATAGGTATTTCAAAAGTAAAAGCAAGACTGGGAATATGGCTCAGTGCCTGCGGACCTGTGTTTGGCCCCCAGAACCCAGATTTTTTTTTTTCCTAAAGCCAGGTACGGTGACATAAGCTTGCAACTATAGCACTGAGGAGGGAGTCTTGGAGGTTCATTTGCCAGTCAAACTAGAGTACTTAGGAACTTCCAGATCAGCAAGAGATACTGAAACAGACAAGGCAAATAGCTCCCGAAGAGGAATGACATGAGAGATTGCTCTCTGTCCTACACACACACACACACACACACACACACACACACACACACACACACACACAC
>NW_026596101.1:15525432-15528109 GCF_907164565.1 Psammomys obesus
CACACACACACACACACACACACACACACACACACACACACACACACTTCGGGGGAACCTTGGAGAACCAAAGGAAGGAGCAGGGAGCAGAGTCTCTGCTGATCTAGAGGTGTCCCTAAGCACTTGGTAGCAGGTGGGACTTATTATCAAGATTTGAGGGTTATGAGGGAAAGTGGAAGCGGTTTCCATCTTCCTACTAAGGAAAGCTTTGTACATCACACACTTTATAAATATTTTTTCTGAACATACTAAATTGTATTCAAGCTTGAAAACCCATATAATCTAATGGCTTTGTTTCACAGCCATAAAAATTACACTAAAATTTTAGTGGCTACTACTATTATTGAATTTAGGGCTTTGTGATATTTTTATGCATCTTGTATAATTCTGTAAGTAAATGGAACAAATTGACTTTTTAGAAACTTTGATTCAAAACAGTATCTTCACTGGGGTTGGGAATGTGGCTGAGCAGTAGATTGTATGCTTAGCATGTTTGAAGGCCTGGGTTCAGCCATCAGCAAACAACAGTAACAATAATGGCTTCTATGGATGCCATTGGTTCAAGTGTCATAGTTAGACTTTGGGTTGAGTGTTAGTTATTATATATATTATATAATATAACATTATATAATTATGGCACTATTAAATATATATAATGATAGCACTGATTAAATATTTTATTGATCATGACAAATCTGTTTCTTTGTCATTCTTGATCTGCTAAGTATTTTTCTGGTGAATTTTCTCTTGAATACATAAAGACTATAAATCAAATGTAGTAAGAAGACCTGGGCTACATAACTCAATAGGCAGATAAATGAACAAATAAAATCACGTGGTAAATGAGATTCCTTGCCACGGTCATTAAATATTACCCAGTATTAATATTGTTAGCACTTGGCTCAGTGCTGAAGGTGTCCAATTTCAGTGTTAGATATTTGAATGTATTTTTGAGTGGGAGACATTCTGAAGAATAAAATCATACCTAAGTGAGTGAAGACTTCATGATATTTTTTTAAAGCTTTTGTAATGCTCCATCTCATGCAGGGACATTTTAAACATTTTAGCCCTGGCTGTCCTCAAACTTGCTCTGTAGTAGAGGCTAGCCCCTGTTTAGAATCACCTGCCTGTGCCTCCTAAGTGCTGGGATTAAAGGAGTACTCCACCATGGGTTGGGAGCATAGCTCAGTGGGACAGTGCTTGCTTACCAGGCACGAGGCCTTGGGTCCAAGCTTTATGAGATAAATTCCTCCACTGTGGAAATTGAGGCTTAGCTATTCATGCGAGATTTTCTGTTGTACTCTGTCTCTCCCTCTCTCTTCTATTTTAGTTTTAGATCACTCGTAGGATTTTGTTGTTGTTTTGTCTTAATTTCTGGAAGATATTCAGAACTATGCTCCAAGTTTAAAATAGATTTTGTTTTCAATCATTTTTATTTTCATCACCAAAGGTCTCTTTACCTCTCTATTTAATTTTAGAATTATCACCCTAATTTTAAGTTGTGAAAGTAATGTGAAGTATGCTTTTGAATATTTTAGGTTTTCTTCTAAATTGTATTTTTTTATCTGACCACATATGCTCCACTGGGCCTTTGCATCATTCATCTCAATATCTTACATCCCTATTGGAAAAGAAAACTTTCTCCCATAGTATGGAATGATGAGAGGAGAAGAAACTAGAGCCCTGCTACAGCTTGTGCGCTGGTTGGCAAGGACCACTGCTGTCTTAGTCAATACCCCACCTCCATAAAAGAATTCCACAGATTGAGTAATTCACAAGCTAAATCTATTTCTTATACTTCTGAGGGCTGGAAAGTTAGATCAAAGGGGTGCATCTCATGAGACCCCCTTACTGCTTTATAATATGGAGGGTAACATGTAGCCAGATAGAATGGAAGAGTGGATGTGTGAGCTCATGTCTTCTTCCCTCCTCCTACAAAATCATTAATCTTATGGGAGCTCCACCCTTGTGACCTCACTTAGCCCTAATTACCTTCCAATGCTCTCACATCTAAAGCCTGTCATCATGAGAAATTGGGGATGAAGTTTCCATCACATGGCCTTTTAGAGTTAGTAATCCTTACTAGGCAGGCTCCTAACCAGTCCTCCAGTGTCAGTATGTACAAAGCTTTCCTTTGGACCTGCTCAGTGGAGCAGAGACGGAAACCCGGGAATCCCATTCTAAACAGATAGCTGATTATGGGTGTTCTTAACAGTGCTGTTCTAACACCTCTGAAACGCTCTCACAGTCAACCTTGGATGTCAATTTTCATTGTGGAAATGATTATGCAAGCTTTGTGTGAGGTTGCTCTTTCCTACATACCTCTCTGCTCATTGGATTTTGATGGTTCCCTGATATTTTTTATGCAAAGATTGACTTGAATATATATTAAGGAAAAACTATGGTTCTTATACAGTAATGTCATTCTTTCAAAAAAAAGAAGTGAAACGGAGACCCTGGAAACATTCTAGAATCAACTCCTAAAGTTGAACTTTTAAAATATTGTGTATGTTGAATGTAAAAGAGCCTTAAAATAGGATTTTTAAGTTGGTAAAAAACATTGTGGGGGTTCAAAAACAGAAAAAAGAAGGAAGGAAGGAAGGAAGAAAGGAAGGAAGGAAGGAAGGAAGGAAGGAAGGAAGGAAGGAAGGAAGGAAGGAAGGAAGGAGGAGGAGGA
>NW_026596101.1:15528209-15566524 GCF_907164565.1 Psammomys obesus
AGGAAGGAAGGAAGGAAGGAAGGAAGGAAGGAAGGAAGGAAGGAAGGAAGGAAGGAAGGAAGGACAAGCTAACCGAACTGTCTTGAAGGGAGTAACTGCAGATATTTGAATCACCTAGCTTTCCTTTTTGACATAGAAGAGATAATTTCCCTTAAGTGCCTCAGGTGTCTATTTTTCAAATTTGGACCAACACTCATATGCACATTTAGGCATCCAGAAGGAAGTGGAAATTTCTCTGCATCTTAGAACATCTGCGTAGGCTTCCTAATAGATGGCTGATGCTGAAGAAGCAAACTCAACAACTGTGTTCATAAAAATAATGTGTTTTGAATTGACATTTGTTCTCAATACCTTTTAAGTGTCTATTGGGGTGCATAGGCAATAGAAGGATACATTTGCTGAGGCAATTACCCATTATTGTGGAGCAGCCTCGCTAGTCCCCTGAGAAAACTCATGCATAATTTGTTTGTGCATAATATAATGTCTGCACTACTGTATCTACCCTTGTCTTAGGAGGAAACTCCTGGGGCTTATTGTCCATACTGTTTCTTCTACATTAAGTGACCTTTTCTTCCACCCCTAATTGCCACATGGCCAATCCAACAGCCTTACAAGCTCAAGTGCCTTAAACATCACTTACAGAAAGCATTATTTTTTCCCCTTCTAACAATGCCTCACTTATTGATTTCTATCATCAAATAGATGAAAAAATACTTATGGTCATGTTTTATTCTGTTAGGTTGTAACCGTCGTGGGATGAATGACTTAATGGGTTACTGACTTCCTTACACTTCTGCCAAATGCTCCACATTTTCTGAAAACTCTCCTCTCACGCCACTCCTCTGACTCTCTTACCCATGACTCATGAAGAAGGAAGAATGCTCTAGCAACTAGCATCACCTAGCAAGGTGCTGCACTTCAGGGAACAACTTGTGGGGGGAGGATGAGGCCTCTGGCTCAAAGTACCAGTGGGGAGAGGCCTGCTGCTTTCCTAATCTCTTTCCACGTAGCTTACAAGTTGGAATCTCTAAGAATTCTGTTCCTATATGCTCACAATTCTCTTGTGGCTGCAGTTTTCTCAAGAAAAGACCACCACCCTTAAAACAGCAAGGAAGATTCTACCCTTGCTACCTCGCTGTCTTTGTTAGGCTTTTCTATTGGTGTAGTGAAACACCATGACCAAAAAACAGGTTGGGGAGGAAAGGGCTTACTTGGCTTACAATTCCATATCACCGTCCATCACTGAAGGAAGTCAGGAATTCAAACAGGGCAGAAAACTGGAGGCAGGAGCTGATGCCGATAGAGATGCTGTGTGCTGGTCTGCTCCCCATTGCTTGCTCAGTCTGCTTTCTTGGAGGATGCAGTTCTGCCAGCCCAGGGATGGCACCATCCACAATGGGCTGGGCCCTCCCCCCATCAATTACTAATTAATAAAATGGCCTACATCCAGATCTTATGGAAGTATTTTCTCCTTTGAGGTACCCACGTTTCAAATAACTCTAGTTACTGTGTCAAGTTGGCAGAAGACTAGCCAACACGCTTGAACATCTCACCCAGTTATTTGTATGTACTGTCATGCAGATCTATTGGCTTGGGTCGCATTCCATGATTCCCTGGGCTTTTCCACCTGCGACCTGAACACACAGTACATGTTTATGCCTCTCTTCCCCAGTTCATAGGAAACCTCATCTGGACCTTAGGCCTTCAGAAGGTAATTCGGCTGGGAAGAAGCCCTAAGGATAACGCTTCTATTACAGACTAGGGCTCTTACAGAGAGATGAGATTCCACTGTTCGCCACCCCATACCAAACTGTTTGCTTCCCAAGAATCTAGTCCTTCTGGAGCCCAGAACCTGAATGTCTACAAGTTCATCACAACTGTGAGAGATGAGCACTTTTTGCTTATGCCTTTCAGTCTGTGATAGCTTGCTATAGTAGCTCAAAGCAGAACTGTGGCTCTGGACATGTTCCTCTTCATCCAGACACCTCTCTAATCAGGCAGCTCTCTAATCTCTTGGAGTTCTTTGGCAAGTGAGGACCCCTCTGACATCATGTGTCTATTCCAGCTGTTCACCCCACCACCACCCATCTGCTCCAATATTTTATTTTTAACCTTCAGCACATCTAACTTTCTAATGTTTTCCCTATTTGTAAAACAAACTACCTCCTTCACTTAGGTCAGTTCCAAATAATTACTATGGCTTGAACTGAAACTCTGTGGAATACATTTAGTAAAACAAGATTCAAGGTCATTTTATTTCTATCTTTTTAACCACCCTCCCCTGATTTATCACAATGCTTTACATACAGTGCACACACCATCTGCCTTGAGTGAATGGCTAGGACTCTGCTTAAAGGAAAGCCAACGTACTGTGCTATTTCTTCCACAGTGAAGGATTTTGCACTGCCTCTTCTTATAGTCACTGAATTACACTGAAGATGTATTTACTTGTCTATGTTATCTTACTGTTATTCGCTATTAATTTCCTGTGCATTGTAGGTCAGTGTTTGTATATCTTATTTTAGAATGTTATAATCTTCTTAATGGACTAGTTTATGCGTGGTTGGCAATATCTATTTCTCTTCTACTAAGATATATAATCAATATATCACCAGCGGCAATCAGCATGTCTTTATATAATGGTTAAGCATTAATTTCATTGCAAGGTTTGCTTATGCATTCCTATAAGGAGCAACAGCTCAAAGCTAAAGCCTAAGCTATGCCATCTCAAAGTACATACCTGAAAGACTAAATTCTACTCTAGAAACACTTGAACATCTATGTTTATTGCTACTCTACTTACAATAGCTACTAATGGAATCTACCTAGATATTCATAAACAAATGCATGGATGATGAAATGTACTACACATAGAAAATGAGCTATTTCTCATCTGTAATGAAAAATGAAGTTACAAAATTTGCAGATGAATAGAATAAACTGGAAAATTCATACTGAGTGAGGTTCTCTCCCATATGCAGATCCTATGCTCAAATGTTTTGTTTTATGAGATTAACTTAGAGCACACATGAAAGGCAGGAAGCTAGAAGGTGAACCTTTGAAGGATACCTTAAAGGAGGAAAGCCACATGGAAATCTACTATCTCACAATGAATTGGAAAAATAATTGAAGGAATAGTAGAATAAATATGAGGTGAAAGAAAAGTGGAAGTACTACTCGTTAAGGAGGAGGATAAGGAGAGGAGGAGGTTCGGGGAAGGGGGGTCAAGTGTAACTACAAAGGCATAAAAAGGCCACAGAGGAAGACAATGCAGCCAGTCCTGATGAGACCTGATAAGCTAGGGTCAGATGGAAGGGGAGGAGGACCTCCCCTATCAGTTGGAGAGGGGCATGGGAGAAGATGAGAGAGGGAGGGTGGGATGGGGAGGGAATAAGCTGGGATACAAAATGAATAAACTGTAATTTAATATAAAAAAATTAAAATTAAAATTTAGAAAAGGCCTAATGGAAACCCACTACTTAGTAGGATGATTTCAAATTACAAGTTTAAAAAATAGTTTGCATAGATTTACCCTGCATAACTGGACAAAGTTGCTCCCAGACTACGTGGGTTGTTAAGAGAAAATCACAGTGCAAGTCATGGGATACCTTCTTATGCGTTATTAATCAGGAAGGCTACAGATATCTCCAAAATACCACCGACTACTGCCATCCATAACTAAATGGTAAGACCTTATTGTTAGAGATACTACACACTTTGGCTTCCTGACATAGAGAAATCAAACTAAAACCTACCAGGGCACTTCCTCTCTGCTGGCCAAATTTTATAGTGCAGAAAGGTGCTAAGTTGGCTTCTGGGAGAGAGCTACATCAACAGTCTTACCCAGTACCAGACTTTGTACTCTGTAACACTGACCTGCCAGGCGAGAGGTGCTTAAAGATGTCATAGTGGCGCAGCTGTTATAAGCGTAACTAAATACTATCTAATTAAATCTGCAGCCTGATCCACAGAAGGGAATTTCCTGCCTGGTACTATCATTATCACTTAAAGTCCATGTCTGGGAAAGTCATAAGCCTTAAGACAAAATCTTCTATTGCTATTTTCCTAAATGGTTATGCTGTAATGGTGATATCCTTAGACCTGGGCTGCCTGTAACCTTGGTCAGAGAGCCTTCTTTTCCCAGTGAATAGTAGTCAGCAAGGAAATACAAAACTGATCAAAATGCTGAGAAAAAGAGACGGAGACCTCAGCCTTAAACAGCACATCTCTCTCAATCCTTCTATCTCAAGGGCCAGGGAACATCATGAAAAAGGAGCCCAAACCAATGTTAAGAAGCAGAGGATAGGGCAAGGGGTGCTATGAAGTGCTTCCTTCTGGACATGGAGCCATGAACTCATAGCATCCACAGTTAGCAACATGAGACCTGCCCCAAACCAGGACAGGCAAAATTTCAGCAGAGATGCAGCACATGATCTCCTGGCTCCAACCTTTTCGCAGTTGATTGCTACTGGAGGAGGGAAAATCACTCTTCTTTTGAGGATGTGGTCCCTTGTAGGATTCCCATGCTTCATGGGGAGGCCATATGGGCTGCACTAACTTGACTAAGTGGGTTATAAAAAAGAGAACATGAAGTTGTAAGGATGACATATTAAGAGGGATATGAGGGAAGATAGACTGAGTGCACTGGGGGTATAGATGATCATTTCTCTTTTCTATCTGTATACAGTTCTCTCTCTCACACAGCACAAAAGTGGTTAAAAGATCTAAACATGTATTTCACTACAGGATATATGAACATGTCAAAGAAGAAAATAAAATTCAAACTGAAACAGGAAATGTCACATTGATTTGAATGAAGAAAATCCAAAATCATGAGAATATCAATTGTTGAGGACATGAAGTGAGAACAGTGTTGTGTCATGCCTGATGAGACTGCAGAGAGGGTGGAAGTTCTCACTTTCAGTAGCGCTTTGGTGGCAGTGGTCACTTTGGCAGTTTTTTCCTTTTCTTTTCTTTTCTTTTCTTTTCTTTTCTTTTCTTTTCTTTTCTTGTAACAAGTCAAAACAAAATTTTATCCCATAACTCAGCTATTGTACTCCTAGGTATTTTTGAACAAATATGAAATTTCACATCCCCCAATAATAATGTACATATTATTGGTTGTATATGTCTTCAACAAAGTCAAGATCTTTTGCAATGAGTAGGCAAATGGCAGTAATCCATATATAAAACACCACTAAATGCTGGGAAGTGATGAGCTGCCCAAGCCAGGGGATCTATGTTAAAGGCTATCACTCACTAAGTGAAAAGAAGCTGGTATAAAAAGACAGTTAAACTGATGGTTCCACCACAGGATGTACTGGAACAGACAAAACAATCTAGATGGCAAATTGTTCAGTGATCGAGGATTATGAAGAGGTCTGAAGAAGACAGGGGCAGGTTTAGCGGGGCACAGAATAAGGCACAAAGGAATTTTTAACACAGCATAACAGGTCTGTTTGACAGTGTGATCTGGTGGTGGAACCTTTAGGAGGTAAGGCCTCCTACAACTGATTCATGTAACTGAAGAAGGGCACAAAGGACACTGTCTACTGCTCCAATCTCTTTTTCCTTAGGACTTGAAGTTGTTGTACAACCTGCTTGCTCTATGGCTATTGACTCAAAGCAACAGGCCCAAACAACTGTGGACTCAAACTTCTGAGAAGATGAGCCTAAACACACTTTTTTTTTTCTGTAGGTTGATTTACTGATAAATCAGGTACTGATAAAGTGAAGAAAGCTGACTGATAGTCATCCAGGGTCACAGAAACAATGCATGCTGGAGCTGTTGGTGTACACCTGTGATCCTAGCACTTGGAAGGCCTAGCCAGGATAACTGCAAGTCTGGATAACTACATACTGAGAGCCTGTCTAGAAGGGAAGGAAAAGGCAAGGGCTGGGGAAGTAGCTCAGGTGGCAAAGTGCTCAGTACACACGCATGGTGTTTATGTCCTCAACACACACAGAAAAACCAACATGGCGGCACACATCAAGCCCATTGTTGAAGAGGCAGAGACAGGAGGATCACTTGAGCTTTCTGGCCAACTGGTATGTCTGAATTGGACATACCAGTTTCAGCATAAATATGTCTCAAAGGAGAACATGGAGAACAATTGAAATAGACTCCATATGTTTATCTCTGGTCTCTACAAGTGTACACATATGCACACAAAAGTACGCAGATACACACACCATCCATAAACTAATAATAATAACAATAATAGTTAATAATAATGGTGCTGATAATAATGCAGAATGTTGGAGGATTAAAGTATAACAAAATATTAAAAAACTAACTGTAATCTAAACTACACTGAACAGATTCAAAGGGGGAAAAGACCTGACCAACAATGCAAGCTATTAGACCCTGGAAGGCTGAGTAGCAAGCTACACTTCATAGAGATGTTTCCTATGGACATACCATTGCATAAGTGATTTTACATACATACTACAGTTAGACAGACGAGCAGTGTTGGAACCAAATTTGTACTAGTGAGGAGGGAGCTCAAATAATTATGGAATGAAAAAAAATAGTATTATCCACAAGGCAAGAAACTGGAGATGGAGAAACATCAGTATGAGTCTGAGTCTAATATAATATAGATTTCTATATGCTGTGACACATATTTCTTTGTTTTTTCAAGAGATCTAGAATCAGTGATACTCCAATACCAACAGGCAATGAGAACAGCTAGCATCAGAATAGTCTGATCTGATTCTCTAGTAGGAGGGACCAGAGGTCTTAAAGAAATGTGTGTGTGTGTATCCTTAATACCATAGGCAACAATGAATTTATGCACATGATTTCTCTTCCTAAAATCCATTATCCCAATATGCTCATCATGTAAATACCAGTTGTTGGGAATTCTATAACATGGCCAATCAGTGTTCTGTAAAATTGTAAAAAAATAGAAGGTGGAAGCATTCACAGCCAAGAGCACCTAAAAGTAATATGGTTTGGGGTGGGACCCTGGAACAGAAAATGGGCCAGATACACTCAAATTATCTGATTCCAGGACTAACTTCCATTAGTGATAATGGACAGTATTAACCATGGACTCATGAACTGTGACAAAACACGGCACTCGTATGAGATGTTAGCGGAGGCGGTAACTCTGTGTGGAATATCTAGGAACTCTTACTATCATCTCAATATTTTTTTTTCTGTAAATCTAACACAATCCTAAAATAAAAAGCTTATTTTTAAAAAGTAATGAGAAATTGGCTTCGAGTACAAAACTGTCTTCCTTAAATGAGTAACATCTTCGATTCTATCTCACTTGGCACTTACGGCTCTTTAGAGAGTTTTGTACCTACTAGTAATTTCCACAACCTCCTACCAAGTGCCAAATGGCTTAGACTATAATACCGAAACCAGACACCTTCCTGTGTACATGATCATATGTGTGCACATGTGGGTGTACAGAGTGGATGCCCATGGGTATGAAGGTCAGAGGTCAACATAGGGTGTCTTTCCCAAAACCTCTCCGCTTCATTCTTTAAATTGACTTGTTATTATTATCGTCATCACTGCTTAGGTAATAAATTGTATAGGTAATATGTGTGAGTGCACGTCGTGCTTGCTACTGTGCGTGTGGAGGTCAAAGGACAAGATTTTGGAGTCAGTTCTCACCTCCCATCCTGGGTTCCAGGGTTCAAGCATGGGTCTCCAGTTTGAGTTCAAGGGCTGTAACCATCTCTCTGGCCATCTCTCTGGCCTCGCCAATTTGTTGAGACTGGTACTCCTCTTACTGGGCCTGGAACTCACTGATTCAGCTAGACTCACTAGCCAAAGCCCCAGGTGTCCTGTTGTCTTTGCTGTCCCAGAGCACTAGACTTACACCACTTTTCTTGGCTTTTAATTTTTTTTTACATATTTTTTTAATGTTGGATATGTATGTGTGCATGGCAAGTACTTTATCAACTGAGCCATTTCTTCAGCCCTGGAACTAGACACCTCTTTGGCCACAACATTAAAACACAGACCAAGAAAAATGGAACAGGATGGAAAACCTGCAGATAAAAGAGAAAGAACAATAGAGGAGGTGATCATTCTTAATGTTGAAAGTGCCAGTCATCCACAGTGGTTTCAGATTCTGTTTTCTGGTCTTCAGGTACTGGGCAGATAATTTCTGCATAATGATAATGGTTTTGGAAATGAAAGATATATATCCAGTCTTCCAGGGCAGCAAAGACAGTAGGATATATATATATATATCCAAGTCTTTGTTACAGGCTTCTGCCAAGTACATAAAAAACACTTGGGATTTGCTTGGAAAACATAACTTTTGGTTAGCCATTTATCAATCTATTTTGGTGAAACAGAGGTGGCATTTGGTTCCCCAGAAGTTAATCAGACCCCAAGAAAAATCCTTTGGAAAAAAAAGATGTTATGAATGTTATGAAGCTAGCTGCACTGTGTGCTCCATCAAGACATCTCAACTCAAATCTGTCATCAGTTATTCATGAGCTCAGCCAGCTAAACGCTATGCTAAGGCACAGGTTCTTTCAGAGTTTTTCCCTTATTAACAAGCAGTGTCAGTCACGACAGTGGGTATGTACTGCAGCCAGCAAAGATACAAGTTTGAAGTGATTCATCTTAGTTCCTTATTATAAACACCATGTGATCTTCCTCAAAGGAAAAAGACAGTATTCTATCGTCACTATTTAATTTCTGCCTCAAACATATTGACCCCAAACATTCAATAAATAAGAGCATTTTGCATCCAGAAATGTCATAAGCCAAGTTAAACATTTCTTATTAAAGCTGCATTCAAAAGAACGTTCAAACTGTACTTTGCTCCTCACCATGAAAGTGCAACTTTAGCAGCTGAGGAAATAGCTCAGTTGGTAAAGTGTTTGCCACATAAGTGTGAAGACCCAAGTTCATTTCTCTCAGAGCCCACATATAAAAGCCAGCACAGAAGCAGGCAAATGCCTATAACTCCAACTCAGGGAGGGAGAAGATAAGGATTTTCCAACCAGTTCTTGCTAAATCACTGACCTCCAGGTTCAATGAGAGAACTCTCTCTCTAAAAAAAAAAAAAAAAGGAAGGTGAAGAATGACTGAGGAAAAGACTTAGTGCTGATCTCTGGCTTTAACACACACACATCCATAGGAATGTGCACCTGTACACACACACACACACACACACACACACACACACACACCACTCATGCATGCATACACAAACAAACACATACACAGAGGGAGAGGGAGAGAGAGATGCTTTTTTTTTGCTAGTTATAATCCAACAAAAATCTTTTGGAGGTGTGAAATGCATACCTATAGATTCTACTTTTCCTTTTTTTTTTTTTTTTTTGAGAGAGAGAGTCTCACGTAGCCAAGGCTAGCCTGGAATTCATTTTCTAGCTCAGGGTGCCTTAAGACTTTTGAACCTCCTCCTTCACCTCCTGAGTCCTGAGATTTCAGGCGTTCAACCCAGCAAACAGCCACAGCCGGGGAGTCTTCATCTGCGGAAGCAATCTCTGCCAACCAAAATGATTCAAAGAGAATTGCGTTTCTACTGATCACATAGACATTTTTTTTCTTGCTGTTCCCTAAACATCACTGTAGACTGCTATATGTAGCACCTACAGTTACTTTAGGTCCCACAACTAACAGTGCAGTGGTGGGTGGAAGGACACAGGAATAGATATGGAGGCTAGAGGCAAACACTGCATCATATCTGTATGAAGGACTTGAGTCACAGCCCTGGATTTGAGGACCCTCAGAGGTCCTATAACCTGAAGACACTGAGGGAAAACTGTGTCAGCTTTAGATCTGATACTTTTTCTGATTCTCAGTAGACCCTTACAATACTGATAAAGCATAAAAATTCTTGTTTTAACTCAACATTAATAAATGAATACTTTAAACGTTTCTCCATATCCAGTGCCCAGCATGTGACTGTCTATGTGTCAAAAAGAAAGCTCTGTTCCTCCATGAGGCAGTTATGAGTGATGGCCTTTCTGACATTTCGCTCTTTCTGCTTAGTTGGCCCATGTCTTCATAGGCCAGAACCGATACCACACCTCCAACCATAACTTGCACAGTTTTGACAGAGCAGTTAAAAGGAAAAGACCTTTCTTCTCATGAAGCTTTGTCTATGGGAACAGCAAACCTCCTGTGTCCTAGACTTCTATGTTATCATTAAGAACACCAGCAGAAGGGGCTACAATCGGAATGTAGAGTCAATAAATAAATTAAAAAGAAGAAAAGAATAGAATAGCATGTAGATTCTTAAACATGGCTCTTTTGCTGAGCATGTTTTTGAGATTCATGTATGATGTATAGATGTGTAATTTTAATTTTGTTTTGGAAACATTTCTAGGTTGAAAACACCAAAATTGTTTCATCTGCATGAGGTGGCTTGAGGTTTGGAATTATGAGAAACTGAGTTGAATAATTTTCATACACAGGTCTTTCTGCAGGTTTTTTTTTTTTTTTTTTTTGGTTGGTTGGTTGTTTTATTTGAGAGATGTTTTTATCAAGTGTATAAGCAGAAGAAAGCAAAAATCTGGGTATGTTGTTGTTTCCCTAAAACAAACAAATAAACAAAAAACAAAACAAAACAAAAAACAAACCACCAGCAGGTGTCCACTCCTGTCATAGGTCAAGAAGGAGGAGGTCATGTGATGATGAAGTGTTTTGACAACCAAGATTTATCCTCCTGTCTAGGGAAGAGATTGATCTTGAGATGAAAAATGTCAGCGTTCTAATTAGGAGGAATAAAGGTGTTATTTGTTGATTTTTAAGGAAGAAAAATACAAAATAATGTAAACAAACCCAAGCCAAACAAACCAAAAGAACATCAACAAAACAAACAAACAAAAACAATCAATGTTTGCAATTGATTGTATCAAGAACAATCAACAGTTCTTGATACATGGGGAAGAGGACCAGGTGCTTTGTGTGAAAATCCCTCTGCTTCTACCGTATCCTTTTGATTGATGAAGGATCCAGAGCAGGACCACAGTGAGGAAAGAAATGACTTCCATACCTCATCCTGCCTTCTCAACAGCATCAAGAAATTATATTCTAGAGCATCAGAAAGATAGGCTGGTGACAATGTTTTTAATAATAAAATAACAATTCACTTAGACATTTCTTTGCCTGAAATACATAACTGCATTAGGGATGTGGTCTCCTTAGGAGAGGTGTGTCATCAACATCATTTACATGTTACAAAGACATTCATCAACTCATTCAAGATTGCAGGGCTTGGGTCTCCATGCCACCCTAGGTTCATGATTCCTGACAAGCCTGCTTAGCCCTCAGCACAGGCTAAACTCAGGCTAGGGTTTATGGCAGTGCAAGCACAACAGGCAAAAACCAGGGCGTGTACAGGCTCCCAAAAAGCTTGTCACAGTGCCATCATACCAGGATGTGTGAATACCCAGGCAGAGGAATGACAGCGTATAGAAGATGCCAGATTCCCTGCTCAGCCTCATCCAGTTTGCTTACCACAGCAGAGGCTTCATTGGGCTGCTTTTTGTTAGGTCTGATAGTAGGAACCCTCCCTGAATCCCAAGCCCATGTGTGCTATTCAGAGGCCGGGACTTCCTAAGAGCAGCAGTTTCAGGCTGCATTTTCTCTATGGCCATCCATCCAGGGCAACCCAAAGCTTGCACGTGACGCTGGGTCTTCTAAGTCTACCACTCTCTTCGCTGCAGTCTGTATGAAGAAGGCTCAGTGGTAGAGAGCATGCTGAGCATGCCCAAAGCGTGCCTGTAAACCCTGCACTCAGGGAGGCAGAGGCAGGCCGATGTTTGTGAGTTCAAGGCCAGCCTGAACTCACAAGGCCAGCACGGAGAAAACCTTTCTCAAAAACCGAAAAAGAAACAAAAAAATAAAGAGGATAATATGGATAGCAAAATCTTATCATAGTGATGAGAAATAAAGTCTAAATAATTTGCATGGTGTGCTCCAAATCATAAGTGAGATTTATGAGGGAAATACAGAGCTATGAGTCTATCACAAACTTGCAAAAAACTAAATTGCAATTTTGTCCCACTAAAACATTACTTTATAAAATTATTTCTAAATAAATATATTTAACATGCATTTAAAACTTTGATCAGTAAGTGATAAAACAGATAACAATAAGATTTATTTAGTAAGAAAGATACAATCAAAAGCATTAGACAAAATCACTTTTCCTTTGGTCTCAATTTATAGTATCTATGTATTAATATATTTCATAGTAATCAGATAAATGACATAAGACTTAATTTTAATAAAAACAAAAAAATTAAAGCTTTAGTACATAATGTGTTCTGTGGAAAAATACAACAGAAATTATAAACTGAAAAGAAAATAAATATTACTTTTAAATTTTATTTACATAAAAAATTTGGCCAACAATGCATAATCAATGAATTCCATTAAGGGAATTATATTTATAAGAACCACTAACAAAATACATCACCATTATTTAAGTTTGCGTATATGTCCTTATCCTAGGAAAAATACAGCCATCTTCAAACATCAGTAATGGCATCAGATTAGGTCAAGTGGTCCAAAATCTCCCTTTAAAAAATTCAGTAAAATGTCTGCTATCATCATTGCAGAAAAAAAAAAAAAGTTCGTGCATTCAAAATGTTGAACACTTATTTATTCATATGCTTTGCTTGCTACTTGGCCCTTAGGGAAAATGAACAGCTGAATCTGAGCCATCAAACAGCATACACAGGAGGGAAAACAAGTACTGAGCACGGCAGCTGCTTTCTTTGACTAAAGAGGAGAAAGAGCTCTACTTGGGGCCTTGCATCCCAGAACAACAGAACAATCATCTCTACATCCAGTATCTAAAAGCAGGAGACAGGAAAGTCCCTGCTCAAACACTATCTCTAAATCATTCTAATTTTCTGCACTGGGATGAAGAATCTTTGATTCATTGGTGGGATTCTGATCTCTCTCTCTCTCTCTCTCTTCCTCTCTCTCTTTCTCTTCCTCCTGCTTCTCTACATTTTGCTTGTTAAAACATTGCATATAAAAAAATGAGGATTTATTAGGTATAAACATATAGAAAATCAAAGTCTTTTAGGCATTTAGCACCTCAGGCACCATGCTCCTGGCTTTTAATTATGTTTTATAAGACTGGCGATGAGCAAATATTATCTTAGGTGCTGGAGAGATGGCTCAGTCAGTAAAGCATTTGCTATACAGAATAAGGACCTGAGTTTAGATTCCTAGCAGCTACATGACCACCAGAAGTGGCATTCTGCCAACCTAGGGCTGGGGAGATGGAGAAAGGATGTTTGTGGGAGCTTCCTGGACAGCCAGCCTAGTTAACAGTTTTATGGAGATACCCTATCTCAAAACATAAGAAGAGAAATAGAAGAAGATACTCAACACTGACTTTTCACATCTCTCTCTCTCTCTCACACACCTCACTTTAAAACAAAAGTTGTTCTTAAGCTACAGATATCCTTACCAATCAAAAGAAAGAGAAAAATGTTAGTTTCCTGGTGCTTGACTTTCTCTGCCTCCCCCGTGTTTCTCCCACCACCCTCCCAGATTGACAGGTAGATATTTGAGTGGGAACTCGGTATAAGAAAGAGCTTGCAAGTACCATCTTGTATAACCTCAGGAAACCACCACCACTGTACTGACGGCTCTTACCTTGTGATTGCCAGTATGAGGGAATACTTGTGAAACACTTCCCAAGAAACTGTCCAAGTGTAAAACACCATCAATGAGGTCCTTGCTTTCAGAAACTCGGGGTCTTTGTTTTCGTATGCCTGGATGTGACGATCTTAGTTATTCATAGACATTGCTCACAATTTCCAGGCTAAAGACACAATATATATTACCAAACCAAGCTGCAGGATAGAAAGCCATCCAAGCTCAAGGGTGTACTGGCGTGATGGGCATTATGTTTTGCAGGAATTCTTTTAAATATAGATTTGACGTTGAATAGAAATCTCTTGCAATTTGAGATTTCCTTTGTGAAGAGATTTTAGTTTTGCCAGAGATGCTGAGTCCTAATGCAGCTCAAGGCAGTTATTAAACTCGAATTCCCAGACTTATATTTTTTATCTTGTGGTTTCTTTCTTATTTTTCAAGATGGATACAGCTATAACAGGATAGTGGTAAAAGATCAGAGACAAAAGGTGTTTTTAAAATCCATCATATGGAGATTTGCAAGACGGAGATTCCTGTTTTTAAGAAACGAGTCTCTTTGCCCTTCGCCAATGCCCTAACGAAACTGTTTTCTTGCTGACTCGGTGACTAATAACTTCTGCACTTCATGATTATGGTGCACACTGAAAATACTGTTTAAAAGTTGTCTAGATAGCAGTGGGATCAAGCTCAAGATACCTACAGTGAATCAGCACCACTCACAAGTAAAGCGCCAGCCAGCCCCTTTTGTGACCAAGTAGAGGCTGTGTTTTCTTCTTTCAAGCCTTACTCTGGTCATCCAGCCTTGATTTGATTCTAAATAAGTTCTTTCAACAATAAAAGTGTTATCCATACTATTAAAATGTTTCTATGGAATTTTTATTTTAAATATGTTAAAAATTATGATCAAGTACTATTAAAAATAAAAAAAAAAACCTGAATGTACTTTGAGGATTTGGGGTATATTTCTGTAAGCTTACCACAACCTCAAACAAAAGCTTAGGGAGCCTGGAAGCCAGTCAGTGAAGCACTAGCCACAGACCACCATGAGGGAAGAAAGCAGGTCATTAATTATCCACACTTTACCCTTAGGATGGAAGGAGTCTACTGCTAGTGAGATACACCAACCAGGATCGAAGAGACACGCCTTAACAATTTGCTAGATGTTTACTTATTTGGACAACATCCTTTGTACATTCTAAGATAAAGGGACAGACAGATTTGCTCAATGGTTGATTTGCAGGTGAGTCACTAAAATTAGATTTCAGATCAACCTCTTGTTGCATTACACTACCCTGGCTATGATGTGCAAAATCAAGTAATTTTTTTTAATGGCATAAAGAAAGGATACAATTAAGTGCTAGAGAAATAACAGACATGCTTGTGACCAAAATTTCAAGAGAAGGAATAATTATAGCATTAAAAGATGCATTGCTCTTTCTTTCTTTCTTTCTTTCTTTCTTTCTTTCTTTCTTTCTTTCTTTCTTTCTTCATTTTCTTCTTTCCTCTTTCTTTCTTTCTTTTTTTTTGGTTGTTTTGAGACAGGGTTTCTCTGTCTAGCCCTGGCTGTCCTGGAACTTGCTCTGTAGACCAGGCCAGCCTCAAACTCATCTGCCTGCCTCTGCCTACTGAGTTCTGGCATCCTGGCTCATGGAGCTTTCTTAGTGAAGACTAAGTAGGGGGAAGTAGTGCCAGTTGAGAACCTCTACTTATAGGATCTTGGCAGTCTAGTTGAAGAGGACCTAGCACAACTATTAGTGTAGAAAACATTTTAACATCTCTGGTACATAGTTTCTGCTTCCTTTAAGAGAATGAATACTTTAATTTTTGTTATAATTTTAAAAAGAGTCTTTGTATATATTCATTGTGCACAGTGTTAATTTGCCTTGTTTAGTGCAAGTATATACCATATGCTGAACATATTCTCTTCATCTCTACCCTGCTTTCTAAATTTTAAAATGAATGTATTACTTATAATGCAGGGAATAAGTAAAGAGAGTGGGACAGTGTGTAAGAACCTAACCATGAAGTGTGGATCTAGCTATTTAACTGAGGAGAACATCAGTTAACATGGTTTCTCAGCTCTGAGAAACTTAATTGACTCCTATGTTCTCCATTCATGGAAAAAAGATAAATGATTCAGCGGACATGTTTGTTGTAGGTATTGAGCAAAACAGGAAGCAGACCCTGACATAGGAGTTTTCAAATTATGAAGTTTTAATAATTATTACAATATTGAACATGGGGCAGAATTTAGGTGGGTTTCAGAAAGAAAAAACATGCCTGGTGGCCTCCAGAGCCAATTTGTTTTAAATGCTTACTATTGAAACACAGTTCTTGAGCTATCCTAATATTTATGTATTTACTTATAGATTACACATATATAGTTCTATCATAGTCAAAATCCTCATGGCTTTCTATTCTCAAGGGACAGTCACTATTAATAATGGTAGACAAATTTCACTTTTAAAATCACCTAAATTACAATTCTGAATTTTAGCCTGATCCACGTCAAATACAGTTAAATTGTTTTTGATGTTTTCTAATGACATTGACAGAGAACTCATTCCCTAAATAGCAGATGGATCTTTGGCAATTATATAATCTGTCATTACCATTCTTTCCTAGCATCCCTGTAAGCCACTGTTAGTGAGGGGGAAAATACCTAAATTATGTAACCTGTAAATCGTCTTGAGCAACCACACAAAAATTTGAATATGTCAAACTATTCTGGAAAGAGCTAAACAGGTGAGGTTGCATTAATGGTAACACCTACATTGCTTAAGTGACTAGCCAACAAGTGAAGGCAGCAAGAACAGCCTTCATGGTACATGGACATACAACATACCTTTCACACTAAATTTATTTTACATGTGCACAGTTTCTAAGGGGTTCTTCTCACGCTCCTCTGAGTCCCCTATCCATCAGTTCCCCTTGCAGACCATTTCTTGGGAAACTGAAGAAGGTCCAGGATGTTTAATCAAGGCTGAGATGTGACCAGAGGGGACACTAAAGAATTCTCCCTTGCGGTAGGTGCAGGATAACTTGTAAAAGTGGAAGACAAAGATGGGCTGATTAACTAGAAGGAACAAATGGTACATTCTATACAGAAGTTTGAAATGAGTAAAATAAAGATGCAGATTGTCTTGGTCTCTCCCCTAGTCCCCATGTACAGGGATAGCTTTCTTGTGTAACGTCAGGGTGAACGTAACAATTACAGATAGATGGAATTTCCTACATCACTATCTACTGGGAAAAAATGATACAGGTTTTCAATTAGGAATCTCTTTTAAAATTATATTCAACTATGCAATGCTTTATGAAAGATACAGGTAATAAGTAATGCATCATTTAGTCATTTTTGCTCACAAAGTACAAAGTACACTCACACAAGCCAAGACATCATCACATGGGACCATCATTGTGTCCGTTGTTTTTTTTTTTTTTTTTTTTTTTTTGTAGAAAACCATGATCCTACTTTTTATAATCTTATAGTGCTTATTTTTGCGCTCATTTTTACATTTTAACTGAAAGAATGACCTTTCTAGCAATCCCTCGGCCTCACTAGTGGGTGGGATTGTGTCATTTGCCTACCTGTTGTGTAAAAAGAAGGATGCAATGTGAATATCAGACAAGCCCCCAGCCTCTAGAGTGGGAAACTGGCTGTGTGAATGAAGAAAGAGGGACACAAGATGATAATTAGGTAACAGCTGAAACAAGGGTTCAAGGGATGGTAGTCACACAAACATGGAAGAATGGAGACCTACGAAGAATGAATCTGGAGGAGTCTGTGACCGTGAAGGGCATAGAGTGATGAGGGTGGACAAGTAAACCAGACGTAAATTCTTAAGGCTAACTGGCCAAATAAACAAAATAGTGTTAACCAAATCAGAACTTGAAGGCCCAGTTCGAATCAGGGATTTTGGTTCATGAAGTCATATCAACTGAAACATATTAACAACTCACCAAGTGCCAGGCTCTGAGCCAAGGGCCTCTTCTATCATTTATCAGTTCTCACACTGTTCCTATCAACAAGGGTCTGTCTGAGGTTGTGAACTTGGTCTGGGTACACTGGATTCGAAGCCTAGTCACCAGCAAGGAAAGTTGACAGAGACTGTAGGTTGCAGTCAGGAAGAGGAGGGAGGGGCCCCTGACTCATTCAGGAGGGTTCCTTAGAACGGAGTCTTAGCAGTGGGGACCTGGAGGGACAGGTCCTAATTGGAACATAGCAGAGGAATCTGACAAGTTAGTCTGAGTAAGAGTTTAGGAGTTTTCATAAAAAGAAGGAAAAAGAATTGCAAACTTGCGATGATACTTTGGTCATAGTACCTTATCCTTGAACATTTGGTTTTGTCTTTCAGATATTGTTTGGAGTTACAAAAACCCCATCCTAAAATGCCAACTGCGTTGCTTTACATTGATGTGTCCTATTCTGTGAATTATTGTTGTGTGTGTGTGTGTGTGTGTTCATACACACGCATGTACACAGGCTCATGTGCCTTTGGAGGCTACAGGTCAGCCATGGAAGCCTTCCTCTATCGCGCTTCACCTTGCTTTTTTGGGGCACAGTCCCTCACTGAATGTGCAGCTCACCAGTTCTGGAAGGCTATCGGGCCAGGAAGCCATAGGGATCTCCCTGTCTCTCCTGACTCAGGCTAGGATAACAAGCCTGCACCACCACACAGTTCTTCACGTTAGAACACGGGATCTGAATCCATGTTCCTCTTGCTCATGTGTCAGGTACGTTACCACCTGAGCCATCTCCCCTGCCCCAACTCTGAATGATTTTCAGAGCAAAAGAAAAAGCAATGCTATATAAAAATTCACACTTATCCAAACAATGGGCGTTTTGGGTTTCTAGATCATTTATAGGACCCATTACCGCTAAATTCCTAAGTGCCAAACTCCCCTTTGTCTTTCCACAGAGGTACGGCATACTAGTTTAATTGTGAACTTACTGTACCAAATCTCACGGGATTCCCCCAAATCCCACTCTAATGCCATTTTGTTCCATTAACTTTGATCATCCCCTGGTACTTGATAAATTCTGCATCGTGCCATTATCTGAATGAAATGACAGTCTTGGTGAGCAGAAGTAAATGGGACTTTATCTCTCTAATGTCTCAATAATGGGGGAAAGGGCAAGAGTGCTCATTAGCTGACAATTCTGAGAAACAAATACAACCGCACTCCAGTCTCTCGTTCAAATAAACAAGCTGTTTAGGGAAGTTTAAGTGGGCGAATGATCAATTTTCCCATGTTCCATGTGCCTCTCCGGCAAGATCCGCTCGTAAAGACATCGTTGTTTCATTTCCGTGCACCGCGTCTTGGATGCTCTGCCTTATCTCCCCTGAAGTACAGTGAGGTTTCGCGAGGCATGTGGAACGCTCAAGCCTAAAATAGATAGAATAAATTGGATTTGCGAGAGTGCTAAAATCTATGGTCTCCTATCCTATCGGGGACCCCAAGTCTTGTCCTGATAAGACAGGGACAGGAAACACACGTCCCTTCCTGGGAAGCCACTACGCGATAAGCTACTGTCCACCAGCGTGAATCACAGGATAGGAGTTTCAATTGAGCCAAGTAGGATGGTTGAGGAGAAATCGTGTGTTGGAGAGAGAGAGAGAGCGAGCAAAAAAGGACAGAGGAGCAGTACAAATAAACAGCGTTATCGAAGCGCTTCTGAGAGGTGGGGTGAAATTCACTGGGTACATTGAAATAAGCTGCAGAGCCAGTGCTTTTCGCTGGTCAACATTTGTCTAAGAGAGGATTTGGGCATCTTAATTTTCTCACTTTACATCGTCACAAAATAATTATGCATACCATTATCAGAAAGAAGGCAAAATTAATGGAAATTTGTTAAATTTCAACTCACCCTAATTTAAAAGTAATTATGTTCTGTTTTCACTTTTCAGCGTATGAATTATGCATGGCGGATGGCACCTACTTCATTTTCATTCATTTCTGCCCTTCATATGCTATATGACAAATATCTTTTTATGGTTTCTGTGCATAGATTTCACAGGCTTGTGTAGGTTCTCTTTGCAATGTTTCATGGTGATCTGAGGAAAGCACATCACCGAATTAACTATTTAGTATAAATTATTACTACATCTACTTAAAAACTCTGTCCTCCTTCCTCCTTGTGACCAACTTCATTACTTTTAAACAAACACTGCATACTCAAATACCTTATTATCAGAGCACATAATTATCATGTGTAGCGGGGGGAAAACAGCCTTGAGTTGTATGAAAACATTGCAAATAAAAAAAAATAAAGATGAATATATTTTATAACAACGAATTTGTCTTTCTTTGGTTATTTTTTTTGTTAACTCTCTCACCCATGAAGCACCCAGGAATAGCAAACGCTCAATTAAATGGTTGTATTTGTAAAGAGAAATATAGATAGATGATGAAGACAGCTTGTCTATGTCACTTAATGTTAACTGTTAATTTCACTTTTCATATACATCAGACTCCTAATGTGTTCTCAAAGTTTTATAACTAATTATAGAAAGAAATCTGTGGGTTATGAAAGCTTTAGATCAGCTGCTAGTTCACTGTGATTTTGATATATGACTTTTACAATGAGAAAATACACGTGTACATTAATATTATTAAGTACTACTTTCCTTAGTCTGGAAGGTTCTTTTGACATTTATATTATTTCTGATTAGGCTGGTGATCAGTTAATATTAATTACAGCATTTATTTGCTTATTTAGATTATTCATTCTGTTGCCCGAGACAGAGTCAATATTCCCTCTTTAAAATGGAATCAAGTTTTTAGCTGTTTTGTTTTACATAGACTAACGTTTCATCTTGGATTTTTAACCCTTACAAATCTAGACTCTATCTCCTGCATGTAACTTTATCTTAGATTCTCACAGTGCTGCCTGGAAGGATTTGTATTTTGTCACTTCTTTGTGCACACGCTAACTCCTGGCTGATTCCACGCTCTGCCACTCTTTACCCCTGAGAAGTCTTATTCTTGTTCCCACTGTGAAGATGCCATACTTCTGACCAGCTCCTTGCCTTCTGTGAGTCCTGGGTACTGTACTTCCTGCTCTGTTCTGGAAGTCTCCTTTGAACTCTGCTGTTTCCTCACACGTATGTACTAATTTCTACTCAGCAGAGGATCTGAAACACTTGCTTTCGATGCACTATTCTAATGCCAGTCCAATATTCTGGAATGTGAATTTTGTTGTTCTGACTTACTGAACCCTGTGCTGTCTCCTCACCTCTGGGAGACTGCCAAGCCCTGTTCAGATTTTTCTAGATCTCTTGAGATAGCAAACTTGAGACAAGTCTCAACATGATTTACTTCTGGCCACCGTGTGGTCTCATTCTGGTTACCTGCTGATCTTATTTCTTGGTGGTTTTTAGGTGGATTAAAATGGGATCATAACGGTGCCTTGTCTAGTCATCATCAGAGAGGTTTCATTCAGCAGCAGATGAGACAAAGTGCAGACACCCACAGCCAGACATTATTCTGATAACTAATTGGAGGACTGTATAAGGTCCCTCCTTTCAATGTTCAGGGAACCCCATGGAAGAGGGGTACATGGAAGAGGAAAGAGTCTCGGAGTCAGAGGTCATGGAGGACAGCAGGAAAACACATCCCTCTGAATCAGCTTAGCAGGGCTCATATGCTCTTACAGAGACTGAGCAGCAAGCGCAGTGCCTGCATGGGTCTGCACCAGGCCCTCTGCATATATGTTACAACGGTTAGCTTTATGTTCTTGTGGGACTCCTAGCAGTGGGAGAAGGTAGGTCTCTGACTCTTTGGCCTTCTCTTGGAACTCTTTTCCTGCTATTGAGTTGCTCAGTCCAGCCTCCATATGAGGGTGTTTGCATTGACTTTTTGAATCTTGTTTGTTTGGTCTCCTGGAAGCCTGTTCCTTTCTGAAGGGAAACGAAGCAGATGTGGGGGAGAGGGAGGTCAGCGAGAGCTGAGACGAGTGGAGGGAGAGGAATCTTCTCTTCATATTGTATGAAGAGAAGAATATTTTTTCTTTTTTTAATTTTTTTCACAATTTATTCATTATATATTCAAGTTTATGACCCCTCCCTCAACACCTCCCCACCCCAACCTCTCTCCCTCTTCTCCCTTATCTCCTTCCCCTAGTCCATTGAAAAGGGGAGTTCTCTTCCTTTGCCATCTGCCCATTGCTTATCAAGTCTCATCAGGACTGCTTGGATCCTCTTCCTCTGTGGCCTGGGAAGGCCACATCACCAGGGGCGAGTGATCAAAGAACAGATATGACAGAGGCAGCCGCTGCTCCCCTTGCTCAGGGATCCATATGGAGACTGAGCTTCCATTCGAATACATCTGAGCAGGGGGTCTAGGTCCTCTCCATGCATGGTCCTTGGTTGGTGCATCAGTCTCCAGGACTAACTGGGATCAGATTTTTTAGCTTTGTTGACTTCCTTTTGGGACTCCAGGATAGCCATACTAAAATCTACAGACCTAAAGAAGCCAAATAGTAAGGAGGGCCTTAGGGAGGATGGTTAAATCTCATTCAGAATGGCAAACAGGATAGACACCAGAAGTGGTGGAAGAGAGGAAACAGGATGGGAGCCTACCATAGAGGGTCCTCTGAAAGGCTCCACCCAATAGGGGATCAAATCAGATGCTGAGACTCACAGCCAAACTTTGGGCAGAGTGCAGGGAAGCTTATGGAAGAAGAGGGAGGTGGAAATATAAGGAAAAGAATCTTTTTTCAATATAAAAGGGGTTATAAATTTTTTTGCATTTAATTGTACCCAGAAAGCCAAATTTTCTTATAACACACTTAATAAACATAAATACTAGTGTTTCTATTTAAAATTGCCATCATCAAATATGTAAGTATATAAAGCTGTCCCCTGGAATCTGCAGGACTGCCCCAGAGAGCTGAGCAAACCTCCCAAATCAGCAAATGCTCAAGGTCTTTGTCTAACCCTGTGTTGGTGTAGTATCTGTACATGACCCTTGCGTATCTTCTGGTGTATTGTGCCCTCTAAATTCTAGCAAAAGAGTTGTTATACTTTATTGTTTGAGGAATAAAGAAGAGGCAATGCCTATGCATGCTCGGTAAAGTTGTCCTTAAATACACACACACACACACACACACATACACACACACACACACACACACACACACACACACACACACACACATTTCTGACCTGATCTTGTTTGGATCTATGATATGTAGCAGGTGAATAGACAGGGAGTCGTATGAATTTTGGAAAGCTGAAAGCAACTTTCAACCAGGGTTCTCTGGCCATGGTGTAGCAGAAATGGTCATGAAATCAGACAGTCTTTGACTTACAACTTCTTAATTGTCCAGCTTCATATGCATAAGGCAATATGCATTCCATTGAAACTGCATCTCAGGCTTCAAAATATATCACGATTGTGGGCCAGCAGATTTGGCATGATCAACCCTTGAGATTCTCTACTGTAGCCCATAGTAATTAGGGGACCACTCATACTTTGGAGCCTAATGTAACACAATTATATTTTAAATGTTTATTGTTAATTTTTTAAAACTTACTCCACCAAAACCGAAAACAAACAGCTGAGCCTGTGTCTCCTCCCTGTGCAAATAAGAAGAGCCAAATACTCAAGTTACAACTGAAGAAGATTGCCCAGCGTGAAGGCAGTAAACCAGTCACGAGGTAGAACTTCTGCAAGACATTTTTCCGACCACCTAAAAGGATAAGGAGCAAACCAGAGACGGTATGAAATGGTCACCATTGCTTAAAACCATTGTCATCACAAAGACGTGAACGAAGCTACTGGTGATGAAGAAAACAACTAGTGATACAGGCAGAGTTAGACACAGATGCTGGCACTGCACACTGACACAGGATGTTGCCAGTCCTTGCAACATACCAAGAAGGCCCACAAGCAATTTCACAGCCATGCAAATGTTCACCGCACTGTCTCGGTAGGTAACTGTTATGAAGTGGATGCAAAAGGTGAAGCTACAAACACTAATATCAAAGATACAGAAAGAAACATCGAAAAAGCCACATCACAGGGTAATGGAAGATGAAACTGTTTGTCACACCAAATAGCCGCTGTCAAGGGAATGAGCTTATTCGTGTAGACTCTACTACAGTGCACCCAGGTTGCCACTTCCGGGTGTGTCTGCTCAGAAGGGAAGTCTGCTGTCCGAAATCACATCAAAACAAATTGCAACTTGAGGCACCTGCTCGGTTTTCTTAAGCATTACCCTCGTGCTTTTAAATGCTACCTGTGGAACATGCAAAGTGAGGCTATGTCAGTGTGATATTAGGATATTAGCTCCACAGTGTTCATTCTTTTGAGAAGGAGGCACTGTGGGTGGAGTGAATAAGGGAGACATCGCAGAATCTGAAAGACGAAAATCACAAAAGAAGGAACTACCTCAAAATTTCTCTTCTTGTAAGGGGTCTACATCACTCTTCTGATAAAATATTTTAATATATTTTTCTCTCTTGCGGCATCAATTAGTTAGAACCTCTATCAAGTTGATTATTTTCTCTTTTGAAATG
Organism: Psammomys obesus; assembly: GCF_907164565.1. Taxonomy (NCBI): domain Eukaryota; kingdom Metazoa; phylum Chordata; class Mammalia; order Rodentia; family Muridae; genus Psammomys; species Psammomys obesus. Next base: position 15,552,366 of record NW_026596101.1, read on the forward strand.
TAAATGAACACTTGAAAGTTGAGCTTTATTCAATCTTCCAGCAATAAGCTTTATCAGCTAATCAGATCCACACCTAGCTGATAGGCACAGCTCATAGGGGCGAGTTGATTGGAACAGAGAAGGAATTCCATGGTGCCTGCTGGAATGATTGAGCACACCTCAGCGGACAGGTAGCACATTTGGACAGGATATTGTACTGGAGCTTCTTCCCACGACTAAATGGTCGGTACACCAGGCTCCATCTTCAATACTGTACAGGACAGCCTACTCCCTGTCTATAGGGACCACATTCTAAACCCCCTCAGTGGCTACCTCACATGTTAGATACTTTGAACCCTATATATGCCGTAATGGCATATACAGACCGCCAACTTGACAGACCTACAAGAACCTAGAAGACAAACCTATGGCATGCCTATCAGGGAGTGTCTGGGTGGGATTCAAGTGAGTGTGAGTGGCACCATTTTGTGAGCTGGAGTTGAGAGTACATAGAAAGGGGTAGAAGAGCTGAGTGTCGGCATTCTTCACTGCTTCTGACTGTGGGTATACCGTGACGGGGTGCCTCAATCCCTGCCTTTAGCGCTATGATGGACTGTAGCCTTGAGCAGTGAAGGTAAACAGACTTTTCCTTCGTTAAGTTGCTTTTTCCAGGTATTTTTGTCTTGTCGATGAGCAAAGTAACTAATATGCATGCACACCTATGATGAAAGTTAATTGCAAGTGAAACTAAGAGATGAACAAAAATAGTAAGCTAGAATAATGATAATGAGCTACTGTGGTGCTTTTTCTCTCTCTAAAAAAATCTGTTGTTCACCTTCTTACAATGAAGCTACACAAGGATAGAGTGCCTCGGCGTTAGAGCCAAGTAGGCTGAGTGATGCAGGCATTATGGTAGCAGAGGCTATGAATTTGGACATAAATCTTGGTATACCATGACAGTTGGTTATACAGATGTCACTTTGATGCCCAGATTCACCTGGTAAGCTTTGATTTTTGACCAAGTGCGTGATAAATTAAGATGATGTCTGATCTTATTGTATTTCTAAGAATGGTGCAAAATTTAAAATTTTTTAATTATATTTGGAATTTTCCATCTAAGTTTTTTGAAACATGGGTTATTGAACACACAGGCAAATAAACATAGGATGCTCAACTAAAGATGGGAGGACTATTGTTGGGGTTCTTACATATTACCACAACGCAAGGAACTTTCTTGTGTGAACCACTGCTTGCTTCACCAAGCACACAAACACATACCAATTCATCTTTGTCTGTTTTACAGGTTAGCCTGAGTTAGCCTTGAAACAACTAATATCCCACTGAAATTTCTCATTGACCTGTAAACCCCAGTTATGACTTAAGGACATTTGTAGCTTACTCTGATCCCGATAACTCGATGTCACTCAAACCTAACATACTTCCAGCCTTCAACAGCCTGCACCAATGAGCTACTGTGATCCATCTTCATGATCTATCACCTTCTATTTCTTTGACATTCACATGTTCATCTTTCTATTTTCCGCTAAGATGGGTAAGGAATGGAAGAGAGGAGGAGAGAGGTTACCTCTGTGGCCTCCTTAGATGGTCGTAGCGCAGGACACTATGTCTACCCAAGCATTAATCCTCACCACATTGTTCGATGTCTCCTTAAATGTGCTATAGGCTGGATTACACTGTGTTCAGCAAGTGCTATTCTTCACTGTGTTCTATCACTTCCATGACCAAACTTAACTTTGGCTTCCTCGATGGAACTTGAAGCTAAGACTTTTAGCACTGAGAAATAACAAGAGTCAGATGTGAAATGACTGAGCTTATCAGAACCAATTCCAGAATTTAGGCACATTTTGAGGATCGCTAGTTATGGGTACCACTGGACAACAATCCCATAGATATGCAGATATGGAGAAGGGTAAGGTGTGTAAGTGGCTTTGCTTTACAACTCTAGGTGCCTCTGCTGTGGTGCTGTGCTGGAATAGTGGCACAGAGGTGGAGAGGATGCCAACCCATCCTACATTCTATCATAGGCTCAGCACTTCATACAAACAATAAGACTCCGGGCTTCATGCTACTTAAGCAATGGGATCGGAGACTTTTGGGGCTGCTGATCTGAGAGCATCAGTAAAGAACTGCAGAACTGTAGAGAACTGTGTTTGAATAGATTTCAATATGTGGGGTTTATTCCATTGATCAGGGTTCCCTTCAATAAGTGGGATCCACCAGAATATATGCATTTTAAGGGACCTGTTATAGGGACATGTCACTTTGGGACCTGGTTGGCTCTTCTATGTAAGGCTTTGAACATAACGAAGCTTCAATGGGAGTCATTGTTATTGTTGTCTCTAAAAAGTATATGCTTTTCATCCTGGAACTAAATATACCACCATCCAGGGTGTGGAGAAGAGGGAGAGGGTGGCAGTTGGGTGTTAGACAGCTGTACAGGCAAGATAAGCCGGAAGATAAGGAACAATGCTGAAGATTCAGGTGGGGCTCCTTCAATCTCCATATTAAAAAAAAAAAAAAAAGCAATGCAGATATTCCAGTAAGTACGTCTTTCAGATCTCCCCCACAAATATCTTGCATTAGCCTTTTAAAACTATAAATGTACAAGGAATGGAGTTGCAGGAAATACACTCACCCTATTACAAATTTATTCATGCACCCTGCACTTTTGCAGTGTACAGCCTGAACTACCTCATGTGGCAGGCCGAAGACACCTATCAGCCAAGGCTCCTGAACTGGGAAAGGGTAGCAGAGAGAAAGCTCATGGCAATGGAATGAAGAGACTCTCCGGCCATGTTCTCATCTGTCCACAGCAGTCGGTAACTGGGAGAAACAAGCTGGCGAGGCAGACATTTTCCTCTTCGATGTCAAAATCTCAGCATCCGTAAAAGCCGTGTGGGAGTCACAGGCCTGTTTTGATTAGTGCTTCACGGACATTTTTATGTCACCTCTCACAATGACAAAACGGCCTAGATGAAACTTAACGTTTTTCCTATCTTCAAACACGATTTGGGAGAACGACAGTTTCTCTTTTTAGCCCCCTCCTTTTCAGTTCTATACAGCTTAGAGGAAATTCATAATTCAAGAAAAAGAATCTTGTACTTTGCTGTTTTTCTCAGAAGGAAAGAAATGCTGCTTTAAATCTAATTTTAAGAAGGGACAGTTTTTCCTTTAGTCATCTCTGCTGTCTTGCATCCCTATATCCAATTGTTGTGGGTTTATTAAACCTTTTCCTGTAAAGTGTTCTCATGTCAATAAGCCTCATTTTCCCTTGTAATCTGCACAACATCCCCAACTGTGTATTCTTTCGGTACTGTGGCACTACCTATATAGATCCTGTGTGGTTTCAGCTTTATTAAATTAATAATTTAGGAACATAGTGATATTCTTTTCCAATTAGTCTCGAAGCACTTCAAAGAATTATTTTATCTCTGATAACATCAAATAAAACTGCTTACATTTTTTTTATTTGCTTTATAGTTCTTTAAAGGACACAAAGACATCATTTGTGAATAGCTGATCAAATGTTAGAATTTCCTTTTGGATCCAAAAGTCCTGTTAAACTGAGATTGTATTTGAAGTTCAATATATTTAAATATCCTGCTTTGTGGCTGACCCATGAGAGGTGGTCTAGAGAAAAGACTGATCAAGATAACATGTCTCCTTTTTTCCCTTTCTTCCCTTCTTGGGTTAAAAAAAATGGGGGGGGGGAGGACTTTTCACAGATGTCAGTAGAAGATCAAGTATTCTCTGAGAAAAACTTTGGTTATCTGTCCTGTGTGGTCAAGAAGAACTGGAGTTAAAAATGCGAAGATAGGCAAGGGGATGAGCAAGGACCTGACAGAGGGTGACAGGCAACCAAGCGATATGACCCACACACCTGCAGCTCCAGATGGTAATGGGAGGGTAAACTGTTTAGACAGGTAATGCTGCTTAAGTAGCATGCTGCCATAAGGCATCTTCATACCTGTCAATGCTATCTATTAGTTTACATAATTAAGTAATTACTGAAAATTTAGCAAAAGACACTGCAGAGTAACAGTCTTGTAAATCAATATGTTCTTATTAATAAGTAATCGTAAAGTGATGATTTGGAACACCAACTCAGGAATGCACATTTTGAAGAGTGAACAATGTTCTGTACTGCTCAATCCTAATTATCCTACCCTTTCAAAAGGGATTAGATTTTATATTTTTAAAAGTCTTAATGTATCCTAGACTTTATGCAGAGTACATATATATTATTTAGTCTCTGTAACTGATGTTAATTGAACACCTCAAATCTTATTTTTGTGGATGACAGAAAAACACATTTTTCAGATTCAAGTCATCAGTTTCTTTCATGTGAAAAGAATTCTTTGAGATTAGTACCATTTTGCTTTGCTCAGCCCTTTCCAGTGAATAGCCTCGGAGGGTTATGTGTCATTGGTAGTCTTCATGTGTGGAGCACTACCTGCTAGCTTTTGGAGTAATCTTTCTACTCCTCTTTCCTCAATGTCAGGAAACTTGAATTTGATGCTTATGTCCTTACTGAGGATATAATTATATCTCTTACTGAAACCCTTGTAATTTGCTTTTTGCTTGTTTGTCTGTTGTGCTAGAATACTAACCAAGTACAGCTTGAGAAGGTAATGGCTCATTTCATCTCATAATTCCATAAAACAGTGGATCATGGAGGGAGGTCAGGGCAGGAACTCAAGGCAGGAACCAAAACAAAGACCTTGGAGAAATTCTGTTTAGTGGATTGTTCTTTCTGCTGCTGCTCAGCCACCTTTCTTATATGTCTCAGCCCCAGCCACCTGCTAATTAGGGCACATAAAGTGAGCTAGGACATCTTACGTCAATTAGCAAGAAATTTGCACAGGGTAATAAAAGAGAGGCAATTCCTCAGTTGAGGGTCCTTTTTCCCCGATCCAGCCTGTTTTGAATAACCCTAGTTATCCTATCCTTATGATTCTTTGACCTCATTTTTTTATGTAAATGATTTTATCTGCCATTGATGCTTCAATAACAGATGGCATGCAGAGAATTTCTGTAAGTTTTATTGAACTGATGTTGTGGTCCAGTGGTAATGTGCATTTAGAGTGTTCATTATTTATATATTTATATGTATATTTATCACACCATATGTGTGCATTAGAGTGTGCATTATATATAGCACAGATATATACTAGTCAGACAGACAGACAGATAGATAGATAGATAGATAGATAGATAGATAGATAGATAGATAGATAGGACAGAAAGGAAGGATTACTTTATTACTCTTTAAATCCATTAAAGTCCTTCTAGGAAATAGAGGAAAGACTATCTAGGGATCTTATTATCCTAATATTTCCAGGATTAAGCACAAGATAATAATACACTAAGTCTCTTTTAAATGAACATCCAATAGTTAAACCATACTGACACATCTTTTTTGAATTCCATTCCTACGCTGATACTTCTTTCTCAGAATTTAATTTAGTGGGATGAGTAGCATAAATGCTACTTTTAAGCAAAAAAAAATATTCTTATTAATGTATAATTTATGGTTAAATTGGAACCTCAACTCTTTGGTACTTATTATAAAAAGGGCTCATTTTCGAAACTACTGATTCTTTTATAAACTTTAGTCAGAACTGGCATCACAAGGCTGAGGCACCCTTTGCTCAGGGTTTCATTTAATCACAGAACCATATCCTGCAGTAGGTTATGCTGGAGTAAATGGCATCAGGCTTATACCTCTAGTTATAAGATGACCCAAACAAACAAAGAACCATTTTATTGGAAAACTCAAAATGTGAACTATCATTTGACTCCATCTCTTACCCTAGCATTATTTCTTTCCACTAGAGGCATATAAGCATAAATGCAGCTATAGATCTGCTGAAGAAGGAGTAAGGAGACTGGAGGTAGATGGCGAATTGTGTATAGCATGGATCTACAGTTTGGAGCCATACAAGGTAGACAGGAAGCAGGAATGAATCATAAAGCGAAGAGATATACAAATAATGAAGCCTTTAGAAAGACATTGCAAAATATTTGATGTCAGATGCCATGGTTATTAGGTGCAGGAAGGTTTTCTAGACCCAGGAACGCACTGAGTTTGGGGAGATTGATTTGACCTCTAAGAAAGTACCTGTCTTTGTCAAAGTACTAGGTCATAGAGCATATACTAGACTCAGCTCCAAGAGATAAAGTAAGACAGACTTAGCATATGAACTACTAGAGCAAAACTTGATAGGCCACTGATAGGGGAGGTCCTCTTCAGCCCTTCTAGCTGACTGTAGCCTATCAGGGCTTATCAAGACTGGCTGCATTATCTTTCTCTGTCGCTTAGCAAGATTGCACCCCACAGGGGGAGGTAATCAGAGAGCCAGCCACTGAGTTCACACCAGAGACAATCCCTGTTCCCATTACTAGGGAACCCACTTGGAGACTGAGTTTATGGGCTACATTTGAGCAGGGGTTTTTAGGTCCTCTCCATGCATGGTCCTTGATTGGAGTATAGGTCTCTGCTGGGCTCCCTAGGGGAGGGGTATAGGGGGAGAAGAAGGAGGAAGAATGGGATTGGGAGGCGATGAGGGAGGGGGCCATAGCTGGCATGCAAAGTGACTAAATTGTAATAAATAATAAAAAAAGCCCATCAAAACTGCTTGATAGGATTGAAATATGACGTTATAAATTCACCTTGCTGTGACAAATTCAATATTTCTCAAAAAGGTACAGCATGGTTTAGATTAGGTATCATCAACAATGTTCAGCATACAGATAAAAAAAATTGACATTTGATAAATGAAGAAAGTGCATTACATTTTTAAAAGTAAACAAATGATGTCAATAAAATAATTAATTACAGACCAGAATGCTATAGTTCTTAGACAAAGACTTTAAACTTAAAAAATGACTTGAAAAATAAAGAAGATATTCCATTGTGTAAATGTATCACCATTTCTGCATCCATTCCTCTGTTGAGGGACATCTGGGTTGTTTCCAGATTCTGGCTATTATGAGTAAAGCTGCTATGAACATGGCTGAGCAAATATCCTTGTGTATTTGCACATATTTTGGATATATGCCTAGGAGTGGTATAGCTGGATCATGAAGTAGCACTATTCCTAATTTTCTGAGAAAGTGCCAGATTGATTTCCATGGTGGGAACTAGAAAAGATCATCTTGAGTGAGGTAACCCAGAAGCAGAAAGACACATATGGAATATACTCACTTATAAGTGGATATTAGTTATATAATACCGGATAAAGATACTAAAATCTATACTCCTTAAGAAGCTAAACAAAAAGGAGGACCTTAGGGAAGTTGCTCAATCCTCACTCAGAACACAAGTGATCCACCTGAAGAGGGAGAAACAGGGAACAGACAGGAGCCTACCACAGAGGGCCTCTGAAAGACTCTCCCCAGCAGGGTATTAAAGCAGATGCTGAGACTCATAGCCAAACTTTGGGTAGAGTGCAGGGAATCTTATGGAAGAAAGGGGGAAATAGAAAGATGTGGAGGGGACAGAAGATCTACAAGGAGTACAACAAAACCAAAAAATCTGGACCCAGGGGTCTTTGAAAAACCGATACTCCAATCAAGGACCATGCATGGCGTGCAGCTGTACCAGGCCACAGAGGAAGACAATGCAGCCAGTCCTGATGAGACCTGATAAGCTAGGTCAGATGGAAGGGGATGAGGACCTCCCCTATCAGTGGACTTGGGGAGGGATATGGGAAGAGAAGAGGGAGAGAGGGTAGGATTGGGAGGGGATAAGGAAGGGGGCTACAGCTGGGATACAGAATGAATAAACTGTAATAATAAAAAATATAATAAAAAATAAAGATGATAAATGAAAGGTTAGTGAGAGTAAATGACATCGGAAAAACACTAAAATAGTAGGAATTATACCTACTTATAAGTGAAAATTGCAAACCAAAACAAAACAAAGAAAAAAAAATGATTCCATTTGGTCGTAGTGGTAGATTGTAGACTTCAGAAGGAAACTTAGGAGCCACGGAGGCAAATCAGGAAGCTATTCAATCTGAGGAATAAAGAGAAGAAGTGCAAAACGATGGAACATACGTGAAAATATCAAGTAGGCTAACGTATATAATTGGAATCCCAGAGGGAAAGTTGATAGGACAAACAGACAAACAAACGATATTTGATGAAATAATTGGCCAAATGCCCTGAACTTTTTGAAAAAGATAAATGTACAGCAGAACCTAATAACTCAGCTGAGTGTGACACAATAAAAACATAATGAACAATGAAAAAGAAGGAAAACTGAAAAAGGTATAGGAAACAGGAAAAAAACTGACAATCCAGAGGTATGCATCTAAACCAGGCGTGGTGTCATAGGCTCGTAACCTCAGTTACCCAAGAGGCTGAAGCAAGAAACCAGACTCTTTTAAGAGAGAGTGCCAGGCCAGCTTGGACAATTTAGTGAGAGTCTGTCTCAAAGTGTGAAAAGAAGCCTGTGGTTAGAGCCCAGCAGCTAAGTGCTTGCCGAGGACTCATGGGACCCTAAATTCAGTTCCAGAGACTACTAAAAAGAAAGAGAAAAAAAAATCAATATCCAGAATAAATATTCCTCATGAAGGAGAACAAACTAAAGATATCTTTGGGCAAATAAAATGTAAGGGTTTTGGCTCTCAAGAAATTCCGAAGGAAGAGAATGAGGAATACTGATAATGCAAACAATTTTAAAAGATTTAAAAAAATTAAAAGAAAATCAATTGTATACCCATCCCTAGTGTGGTTATGACATGTACACATATGAAGTATATCTATAGTAGTATACACAGATGAGGCCTGAAGGAAGAACACAGGCACGGTTTGGCTACATGCCTCACACATGACGTGACATGCAGCAGCACTTCCCCTGAAGGAGCACAGGAGGTAAAGAATGCATGTTATCAGCCCCAGGGAAACCATGATTCCTCGGTGTGAACCTCCAAGCACGTGTCAAGTTCAGCTGCTTTAAAATCATTGTTCGTCATATACAATGATGTAAGTGAAGGAAAGTAACTCTGATATATAAAAATAATTTGGTCAAGGTGAGCATCTTTAATGGTCTGTGGTGGAAGAAAGATAAAATATGGCATTTTTACATTCCGACTGTCGTTCTACTTCTGATAAGCTAAGCAGGTGTTAAACTCCCGTTCTGCTTTGCTTTGTGATGTTAACTCTCCCTGTCCCTTAAGAGTCTGAAGAAAACAGGTTATTTGATTCTTTCATGTGCCATTTACTTTTCATTTAACACTTTGGAGGATTCTTTAGTTAGTCCATGTAAATTCTTAAACCAAGGACACAAAAGACCAAAGAGAATTGTTAAATATTCATTTTTTGGTGGGATGTATTAAATATTTGAGTGGCTATTGAACATCTTAAGATTATCCTAAATATTAGCAATTGTAATCTGTAGCATAAAATTCCAAGAAATATACCTTGCTGTGTCATCTTTTTGTGTTTGGACCCAACTTACACAAATTTGAAAAGGGCTCTGATGAATCAGGGTGCTTTAGAGAAACAGAACTAATAGAATCTATCTATCTATCTATCTATCTATCTATCTATCTATCTATCTATCTATCTCCTTGTATTTATTAATATGTATATGATTTATTAGAGTGGTTCACAGGCGGTGGTCTGGGTAGTTTCATAATGACTGTCACCCAGTGGAAAAGGAAAATAATCTGGTACTTGTTTCACCATGAGACCGGATGTCTCAGCTGGTCTCAGTCTGTGTTGGAATCTTGAAGATGTACGCCCTAATACCAGCTAGGGAATGCCTTAGCAGCAGGATGGATGAACTTCCAGTGAAAGTGAGGGCAAGCAGACCAAAAGCAAAGACACTTCTTCTTCTATGTTCTTTTATGTAGGCTGAGTGGCCCCGATTTCAGGTAGGTCTTCTGACCTACTATCATCTGGATTTACAATGGTTCTTCCCACCTTACGTGGCCCTATCAAGAAACCCCTTCATAGGCATGTTTAGCTGCTTAGGTTCTAGTTGCTCCTAGATCCAGTCAAGTTGACAGCCAAGATATGCCATCACAGGCTCTATTCTCCTCAAACTGAATACCTATAAGTTGGTGGCACAGGCACATGCTGACTGGTGTTCTTGTATGACACAGGCAGTTTGTTGCTTTACTAGCAATACTAAATGATACTGTGGGGTATTCGTAAACAGTCAAAAAAGGTCACCGGTGATTTTGTCGTTGTTGGCTCTGCTTGTTAAAATGGCAACTTGCACATGCATCCAATTCTATTTTAACTAGAACTAGCACTTGAAATGTGATCACCTTAATGCTTTGTTCTTGGCACAATCTGCCTTCTGACGGACAGCTTGTCCTCAAAGACTCTATTTATGGATCTGATTTTGATCAGGACGCAGCACCATGGAGGAACTACTACAAGAGAATGTTCATAGTATCTCCATCTGAAAATGAAAATGTAATTTGGGAAGGAAAGGAAGCCTTAGGGCAGTACTCCTGGGTGTAAAATGGTTTAACTCATGATTCAAAACGGACACAATGGCCATCATTTGAACAGAGGACTCTTAAAAATGTGTTAAGGGTCATGATGTAGGGTGACTGGTACAGTGCTTCTGTGACATTCATGAGACCCGGAGTTTGATTCCCAGCGTGGCATAAACCAGTGGACGTGCATGCCTCTAGTCTAGTACCAGATAGGAAAATACAGAAGTTCAAGTTCAGCATCAGCTACACAGCAACTTAGAGGGCAGATTGGGTAACACAAAACATTGCCAGTGAATAAACAGACAGATAAATGAATGAATGAATGAATAAATAAATAAATAAATGAATTGCAAGTGAATTGTCTAAATGAAAAACAGTGCCATTCTCAATGACACGAATAACTGTAAGGAAAAGTCAAAACTCAAGGGTAGTGAGGCTACAGAGAAAATGATAAAAGGAAAAAGTCCACGGCCCTTTGGTTCTATCCTATTTAATAACAAAACAGTGTTAACGACAAAGCAGCAGCTACACAATTTAGTTGGGATAAATGGCCGTTCTAACAAATGGTGGCCTTGGTTAGGAAATGACATAGAGAAACCTGACCATTCAAGGTCTTCTCGGCTGTCTAAGCAAGTTGAACTTTGTCTTACTCATAATGGAAGGAACCAAAGGCAGCACTTGTGTGAAAGTTGGCTGATCGGGGTAGGTTTTTTTTCAGACTGTAAGACTGAGAGCAGAATAGAAGAAGAAAAAAAAAACTTTGGATGGTGGAAGAAATGACTGCCATAAAATCAGATAGCATCTGTGTCAGGTAAACATACCAGAGGGGGCCAACCACTCTGAGATATAAACCAAATACTGCCACAATGAAAAAAAAAAAAAACAAAAAAAAAAAACCAGTCATCTTTCAGGAAGGGTGAATTATTTATCATGTACACTCAAGGGCTACATGTTTAGGTTTTTATATACTTTCATTAAAAACACTGTGTCCTTACCTAAGAATGTAATGACTAATGCTCAGTGCTCCTTGGAATGTCATTCCAAATCCTTTTTAGAATATCTGCAAATGATAAAAAAAAAATTCAATGTTTCCTTACTGCTTATAAAATGTTAGAAAAGAAAAAAACTTGTTTTTCAAAAGAGCAGCCAGAAAATTAACATCGTATATAATCACAATTTTCTTTCAGCACCTTCTAATACTAATAATACTAAGTAATGAATGGTGGGTAGAAAGGGAACAGATTGGAGTCGCCCTGTCCATTTGAAAATAATTCATTGTTCTTAGCCTATTTGGTAGAGTGTCATTTTAAATCAGTGTCAGCCTGGAGGAGGTTTTATTGTTTCAAACCACAGGCTTTATATTACCTTTAAAAAAAAGTCAACAACTCTTAGCCGCAAGTTGGATGCTTCTGGCAGCCGTACAAATCTAGCACCACCCAGGGAGGGAGCCTGTTTGCCTCTGCTCATTCCTGCCAGGGTGGAGGAATGCTGGACACCCAGAGACAAGGGAGGCTGCAGCTCGCCGCACCCCAATCCCACACTTCGGGCTTCATCCTTTTGCAACACACAGGTAAGTGGTAGGTACTCCAGAGTGGTGAATGAGGAGAGCCTGCATAGCAAGCAAGCGCTGAGGGTCAAGGGCTATGCTCTGAAGGGGCCCAAAAGGTCTCCAGGACAGCTTCAAGTTAGCTAGTAAGGTTCTTAATGTTAGTCAATAAATTCCTGAAAGTGTTCTACTGCGTTTGATTGCTCTCTTCATCTCTGCATTTTATCTTTTAGCACGCTTTTCTATACGGTACTAAAAGAAACTGAACAGTAACCAAATGTTTGTTTATCTGTGGCAAATCTGAGTCTAGTTAGAAATGTGTTATTCACTTATGTCCAAAAGCTCTAAGATCTTGCAACGGTCTTTGCTGCAGAGCGATGAAGTACGGTGTCATACACAGTTCAGTTCTCAGTGTCGGTGTTTTAAAATAATGTGAGTGGATCAAAGGCGCAGTAGGCAGTGCTCTCCACACTACAGACAGGATATTTCCCACACTAATGGCAAAAGTCTCCAAACAGAAAACTGTGCTTGCAATTTGTGGTCTCAATGCAATTTTTTTTTTTAAATCACAAACTCTGTTTCCCCCTCAGATGTCAGAGACTGAGTTGGAAAAGATAAAAGTAAGACCAGCAGAGCATTTTGAAAATGACAAAAATAACATTGCTTGGTTAAAGGAAGGTAAGCCTGCGTTTTGTTTCTACTGCTGTAAAAATGGTGCTTTTGCTGACAGTCAGAAGAGGGCTCAGGATGGGCCAGCATGTCCCTGGAGTTCCAATGAGACCAGCATGCTGACTTCCTGTTTTTTACCTACATGTGGCCAGAGCTGGAATCTGAGGATCTTCGTTATTGAAATTGTTCTGTAGTCTTTGGGTTACAGTAAGCAGATTCCACAACTTGAAAGACGTATCATGATACATGGTTTCTAGAGCAGTGGTTCTCAACCTGTGGACTACTACCCCCTTGAGGGTCACATTGCAGGTATCTTGCCTATCAGATATTTACATTAGGATTCATGAACAGGAGCAAAATTATAGTTACGAAGTAGCAACAAGAATAATTTTATGGCTTGGGGGGGTCACCACAACGAGGGGAACTGTTTTAAGGGGTCGCAGCATTAGGAAGGTTGGGAACCACCGCTCTGGAGGGGCAGGAGATGTATTTTCTTCAACTCCAAGAAGACAGTGTCATCTGAGGATGAAATAATCATCACAGAAAGCCAGGATGCCTACAAATAGAATCACCATTCACTGCAGTTAAAGAAGCCATCTTCCCCAAGGGAGGATGCTGCGACCACAGGCCCAGCATGCGTAAGAGCACTGCTTGAAATACACACATAAATCAATATGTCCTCCTTTGATGAGTACAAATTAGTGTCACTTCTGAAAATACGCCTAAGCTCATGCTATTTACTACAAGGCTTGTCTTTATAGCTCTTTGTTTTTATAGGCATCTTTATGCCCCTTAAAAGAGACCAATCTGATATTTTATCTAAATAAGCATATGTGTCTCTTTCATGACGCCGTTAAGCTGTTCTCCTATAAAGGAACAGTTTCAGTTTTATAAGGTCACGAGAGAGTCTAAGGAATATGATGAGAAGGCGATACAAGCCCCGGATAATACTGATGGGCATTAACCACACTGACGTGTTTATTGGCGTTTATTGGTGTTTATGCTGAATCATCCTCACCAATCTGTGGAGCAGTGATTATCAATAATTCACCAATGAGAAAACTGAGCCTTAGAGAGTCTACGGAGCTTGTCTACATTTGCAAGATCAGGAGGTGTGAGATCTGGGACTGGCTCCCAGGTTACGGAACTTGACGGAATAGGAGGTTAACCATCACCTGGCCAGGCTAGGGGAAAAGATGCTTCAGTCCCCTGCCAGCACAAAATCTATGTTCAAAAGGATGCTTTCCTACTGAGTTTAGATTAATGCCAACAAACAACTTTGCCTTTTACTCTTATTTTTAAACCCAGCCCACCTCCCTCCTCATTTGGAAAGCATTCATCTAAAAGAATAATTTCGTTTGCTCAACTGGCCAATGATCAATTAATAGTGAAGCCTCCTCTCCATTAGAGGCTTTAGTTCAGGGCCCTAGGAACAAGTCTTCTTCTTCTTCTTCTTCTTCTTCTTCTTCTTCTTCTTCTTCTTC
>NW_026596101.1:15566534-15580088 GCF_907164565.1 Psammomys obesus
TCTTCTTCTTCTTCTTCTTCTTCTTCTTCTTCTTCTTCTTCTTCTTCTTCTTCTTCTTCTTCTTCTTCTTCTTCTTCTTCTTCTTTTTCTTTTCAAATTACTTACTTACTTAATTTATTTATTTATTATTTATTACAAGTTATTCACTTTGTATCTTGGCTGTAGTCCCCTCCCAGTCCCATCTTTCCTTTCTCTTTTCCTCCTATGCTCCTACCCTAGTCCACTGATAGGGGAGGTCCTCCTCCCCTTCTAGCTGACCCTTGCCTATCAAGTCTCACATCAGGACTGGCTGCATTGTCTCCCTCTGTGGCCTGGTAAGGCTGTCCCCTCACCCCAGGGGGAGGAGATCAAAGAGCCAGCCATGGAGACGACCTAGACCCTCTGCTCAGATGTAGCCCACAGGCAGCTCAGTCTCCATGTGGGTTCCCTAGTAAGGGGAGCCGAGGCTGTCTCTGACATGAACTCAGTGGCTGGATCTAGGAAGAAGTCTTGATCAAGCGCTTGCCATGAAAGCATGGGAAGTGGAGTCTGGCTCTCTGGTACCTAGATAAGAAGCCAGGCATGGCAGCAAAGGCCTGTAGTCTCAGTTTTGAGGAGGAAGAAAAGGGGAGCCCCCCTGAGGACTGCTTGCCACAGCAGATGAGGTGAACCAGTGAGCGAGCTCCTGGTTCCATGAGAGACGCTGTCTCAAGAGTTGAGGCAGAGTAAGTGAAGACGATACCTAGCACCAACTTCTGGCTGGCTGCCTCCCCTTCTTCTCCCTCTTTCTCCCGTCTCCTTCTCTGTTTTCTTCCCTCTTCTTCCTCTCTCCCTACTACCTCTCCCTCTGTCTCTCTCTCTCCTTCTGTCTCCCTCTCTTCCCCTCCCCCCAACAGTCTCCTTCCTCCCCCTTTTTCTCTCTCTTCTCCCTTTCTGTCTTTTCCCTGTTCTTCCCTCTCCTCCCTCTCCCTCTCCTATCACCTCTCTATCTCTCCCTCTCCTCCTTCCCCCACCACATGAACACATTTACCCCTCTCTCTGCCTCTGTCACACACAAACATATGTACATATCACACACACACACACACACACACACACACACACCAGAGATTGTATCTCTAGAATACACATATAAAGTATTTTTGAAATTACTTCCACAAAAAGTTTCAGGGCTAGGAAGTTATCTGATTTCTTTTTATCCAAAAATCTTCTATACAGACTTTTTTTTTAAAGGCAAAAAGAAAATATGAACTTGGGTCAAAGCCTAAATATTTATCCTGTGAATCTCAGAAGCTGCCTTTCACTACTACCTAGCATGAAGTTCATATTATTTATTTTGATTTTAATCGCTTCATGCTGTAGACTTATATAGAAATAATGAAACTGATAGACCAATCGTTTCCAAAGAATTTTCTTTTAAAAAATTATGCTCATTAAGTACAACTTAGGCATTGAATTCTTGTAATCTATAAAATCTAATTTCCCAGGTGACCTGTTTTTATCCCATTTGGACACTTCATTTAAGCTAAACTCAAATTATGTTTACAATATTTCATAAAAGGAAATGGAGCCAGATGCTAGATGACAACATCTTAATTGGGAATTATCAGGATGAGTTAGTTTCGAACATAAATGTCTTTCATTTTTGCTGCTAAGAAAAAGTGTATGGGTTGGCAAAAAAAAGGGGGGGGGCAGGGTGAGGAGACTAATAGATCAGCAGACATAAAACAGGCTTCCAAGGCTCTAAATCTCAGCTCAGCTCTTTCCCAGCTCTGTGGCCATATCTTGCTGCTCTGTCATCACAGGTTGTAACTTCCTTCTTGGGTTTAGACTCTGTGTATGGCATGGAGCGTGAGGGTCTATGGTTTGTATGTTTCTTGCCCTCTTGAAAACATGAATGAAAGAAAGAGTATTTTTGAGAGCTTGGTTTCCTCTTGGAAATGTCTGTATTAGTGGCGCAGCACATCTTTTATTGGATTACTTCTGCTCTTGTGTTTCTCCCCTGATGCAACCTACTGTTCAATAGAGTTGTCCCAATCTTATAGACTGAGGGAAAGAGGTTGAGAGAGATCTGTGTCATGCTCAGACTTACAGGACTGATGATTACAAACAATCTTAGATGCTTGTCTCCCTGTTCTTAATTCCTGTTCATTATTATTAAGGTACCTTGTCATAATAACTACTACCTCTGTCCAAACCAAATCAACCTCTTCCCTACCACCCTACTTTAAAGAAAACGACAAGCACACTTCAGGTTGCTCGGCAATGATTGTTTTCCTTAAATGAACAGCATAAAAACTTTTTCCAGAGCAGTGCTGCTGTTTCCCAGCTCCAGACCTCTAGGTAAATACTCCTCATTGTGTGAGCAGGGATGAAGCATACACTCATTGGGGCGGTCAACACAGAGGGTGCGTGACTTGGGTGAGCTTGCGGCCAGGACTAGACAGCATCGCCACCCTGCTGCAGACTGCTACAGCTCTAAATTTTCATTCTCAGACATGTCTGCATTCAGTGCCGTCTAAACCAGCATCTTATAACTGTACCATTTATGGGAGAGAAGGTATGAGGATAACAGAGGCCAGTACGAAGACATATACTACATCCAAAAAGCTGATGATTTCGTTATCTTGACTTTGACTGAAAGGTCAGCAGCTTTTGCTTGATCCTCTCTTAGGTGGGTCATGTCCTGACGACTTCCAAGATGATGTCAAAGAGCTGAGGAAAGCCACACTCAGGGCTATCTTCAGTCCTTAGGATAAACAGTGTTTGAGCGATACCACTTGAAACGTGCTAATTTGAACGTGAACTGAATTTTATTTCCTCCTCTCTCAAACCAGCTAGGAATCTACCAATGTCAGTGGTACCACCTACAAATGCTAGACTTCCCATAGCTCAGACTGAGTTAGCTGTGTATCTACATGTTGATATCTATGAACTTATCCTCTATTTATCCACCTATCTGTCTGTCCATCTAACTATAAATCATCTATCTACATATCCATTTTCTATTATCTTTTTAAGTCTATGTACCTGTTGAGCTAAGTATATATCCATCAACTCACACACATACTCTACTATCTATCTATCTGTCTGTCTATCTGTCTGTCTTTCTATCTTTCGATCATCTATTTATCTATCACCTATCATTTATCTGTTTATATACATACCTACCTATGCATATAGCTATTTTTACACATGCACACATTCTCTCTATCGATATATCTATCTGTCAATCATCTATCTATCCATCTGTCCATCCACCTCTTTATCTGCCTCTGTATCTATGCATCACCTCTCATCTCTGATTCCTGAATCCTAACAGAAGTAATCCAGGATAAAGGTGGAACCATAGGAAACACCCTGAAGAATAGGAACGCTTACTTTGAAACGAGGCTTCTAGGCTCTGCCCTTTGGGAATCTTTGTTCTGAGATAATGAAAGAACAGAGCAATATTACAAAATAAGCAGCAAGAAAGATCAGCTGCTTCCCAAAAGCGTAGACTCAGGGAGGACTAATCATCATGTGAGGAAAATGAGACATTGCTGTGAGCCACACTACCAGGGAGACTAGAAGGCAGCACTTTGGTGCATGATGGCTAGTTATTTGTTTGTGCATTAACCAAATGAAGGGGAAAATTAGCTCGGTTCCAATTTGGTTTTAAGTAGATAGGCACTGACTCCATGTTACTCTACAGATATGAGAATATGAACCAGTATATTGAAATATGGGGCTCAGAATGGAGTAAGATTAAAAAAAAGGAGTAGGTAAAACAGTAAAGAATAAACCCTTTCAGCAGCCCAAAGTAAGGAAAGCAAGATCTGGATAAAACTCACAACAAGGACAGGGAGAAAATAGGCCCCAATGTGAAAAACTATATGGAGGAGAAATTGATATAACATAGAAATTGGGGTGGAAATTACAGGTGGAATAGAATGGTGTGAAATACCCCATTAAGTCAGGGAGCATTCTGGGTAACCATTTCAGTGCTTGTACCTTACACTATTTGATACAGACGAGAAACATCCAGATAAAGGGATGGAAGCCCTGAAATTGTGGTCATTTACAGTTTAAAAGCACAGTACCACCAGTGTTTGAATTGCACACAATTTCTTAGAGTGTCTCCTGAGTCTCGGGAGACACTGGAAATCTGGATTTTGATGGGAAATCTCCTGATTGCTAAGGATTAAGTAATAATAACCACAGCAACAATAATAACAACAGTCAGATACCATGCAGGCCAAATGAAACCAGGTTTTGTGGGTCCATTTCAATAGGCAGGTGGCCAGTTTGTGAGTTCTGTTTTCAGAGTTTGTATCTCTAAATATCTTGAAATACAATTTCCTAAAAACTGGTTTTTTGTAAACATTGCTCCATAGGCAGAGTTATCCACTTCTCTATCCATTGCTATTTACATAGATGTGCATATTAATTCATTTGAGCAGAGTCACGATAGAAGTCAGGATATGAAATGAAAACTACAGCAATATAACATAGTCCTTAGGAAGAGTAGTTACCAGAAAGTATATTAGTGTGCTGTTTCTTTGCAGCTGTAGCAAGCAGAGGGACAAAACCTCATCCCACTATCTGCTCAGCACAGAACAATAGTGGCTTGGACTCTTAAACTAGAGACTAATAATTTAAACTACTCAAAACTAGCATAGAGGCCACCAAACCCACATTTCCCAAGTTCTCCTTTTTAAGCAAAGAAGCTCCAAATGCCTTAACTCTGTGTTTATTTGCAAGGGCAATGGGAAAGGAACAGGCTTATACTCATTGGCATTCATAAATTCACTGGACTTCTCTTTCATCAAAGGCAACTTGCCCATTTGTTCAAAATCAATTTCAGGTCATGAATATTAAAAGGATTCAAAACTATTAATTTTATTCAACTTAGTAACCATTTGATGAGGCTCCTCTTGAACTAATACACAACATGCTAGGTGAGGAAACCTGCAAAAATAAACTTTTGAAAAGCTTGTAGGTCTAAGTGTTTTAAGATAAGGGCTAAAAATTAATCTGCACTAATTCTGTCACTTAGATGATTCCCATTTCAAAAGGGTGAGTTCTTTTCTAACATCTAGCTTTTAAATTAAGCCACGCTACTGCTTGTTTTAATTGTTAGTTCATGTGAATAGCCTATCTTGAGATACATTTTATTCTGTAAACACAGAATAGAATTGTTAGCTGTTTTTATTAAGTGATAAGCAAAATATGGCTAAAGAAAATACTACGGCATATTGTTTTGTTTTCCTGTGTAGCTTACAGAAGAAATTAGACATGAAAACATGTCCGTGGAAATCATAAAAATGCGTAAAATAAGGACTGTCTTAGACTTCATCCATTCTATTTTAGGATAACAGAATACCAAAGACCAGGCAAAGAAAATTAGTTTCCGAGGATTCTGTTTCCCAAGATGGTGAAGAACATGGTCAAAGT
Organism: Psammomys obesus; assembly: GCF_907164565.1. Lineage (NCBI taxonomy): Eukaryota > Metazoa > Chordata > Mammalia > Rodentia > Muridae > Psammomys > Psammomys obesus. The sequence continues at coordinate 15,571,950 of NW_026596101.1, forward strand.
CCCCATAGTTTCTTGGGACCCTCTTGCTATGTTTTCTCACACAGCAAAGTTTTGGGGATAATATACTCAAAAGTTAGCAGATAATGTGAAGAAAATTTCACACAGGTAGTTGCCCAGAACTTTATCTAGCAAAAGACAGCAAAAGGAAAAAATTATAACAATAGAAGTAGAAAAGAAAAGAGAGAATGAAAATGTGAGGGATCTGGGCCAAGAGAACTGCCTGATGTCTCTATGCAAGGCAGGAGAAGGAAAGGGGTTTAGTGCTGACTCCTGCCTTGTGTTGACATCACAGTAGAAGGAGAGAAGGAGAATGGGAAAGAAAATGACTAGAGGATAAAGAATGGATGGTGTGGGTGTAACAACTCAAGGGTAAGCTATCTCACCAACATCCCAAGTGAACTATCTTTAGGGCATGAGAACTTACACAGATAAGGAAAAGACCCCTTTAGATTCCGCTTAGACATAAAAGTTATGGAGTCCTATTTTCATAAAGGGAATAGAAATTAAATACAACTTTTAGGAGAAGAAATCACAAGCTTGATGTCCCAAGAGATGGATAAATATGCTTCAAAAACCAGAGAAAATGGGTGGCTGAAACATCTGCAGACCAGAGTGATGACGCTCTGTGGACATGGGTGGGGAGTTCACAGCATGGACCCTCTCTGTGGATCATGCTTACCTAGGGAATGCCTACTAATGATAGGCTTCATAGCACAATAAAAAAAAAATCCTTTTGTGTTTTTTTTTTTTTTTTTCAAGAACACAGAGAGCTACCAATGTCTGGCAGGTTGCTTCTCAAGGTCTGAGCAAACTTAAAAGAGAATCTAATCATTTATTGAGAGGAATACTAAAGACTTGGATTGTAGTTACACTGATGAGAATGGAACTGACTGAAAGCATGAGGGGGGCACCCAAACCAGAAGGAAAACTGAGGTCCAAGTACAATAAGAACTAACCTGACTGGTGAGGTTGAGAGTAAGACAGTATGTTCAGGACACTACTTCTTGAATAAATGACCTCTGTATAAAGTTCTGTCTTATCAGTCCCCTCCTTTAGACTCTAGGTCCCCAGAAAGAAAGATCAACATCTTCAGCCAAAAGTTCTTTTTTCTGCTGATTAAAGACTTGACAGACAGGATCAGGTAGAGACTTTTTCAGAGTGAAACGGGTTGTAGCATCAACAGAAAGAAGAAAAGGATCCGCGCCGTAACTACTCTAAGAGCCTCTCCCATGATGAGTGAATTCCCAGCATCTCTCTTTGAGGAGGAAGGTTTGTTTTTTGTTTTGTTTTCTTAAGAACCTGACATGCTAGTGATAAAATACTAAACATTTCAGAAAAGAAGACTGCCTACGTCAAATGAATTGGCCCTTCTACAAAAGTTCAAATATCAGATTATTTTATGTTTAGGAAGTTTAAGAAAAGACGAGGTCTTCTGTGTTTTCAGACATCAACAAATTAAATTCCAGAGGCACATCTACAGCTGACAGTTGAAGTTTTGTTCCCTTCAAGCCTCGAAAGGAGTAAGTTCATTTCATGGAAAATGATGACGTTGACCCCAGTGGATGGCTGAGAAGATGCCATGTCAGCCTCAAGACTCCGACCAGATGAATTAATCAGTGCGAAGTTCCATAAGTTGTTCAGCTGCAGATTTAAAGACTCTCTTTTCAATGAGGATAGGGCAGTACATCAAATCCAGAATGATCTTAGTTCATCGTTATTAATTGCAGTTTTATGAACTAGGAGTGAAACAATCCATACAGACCGGGAGCCAGTCCATTTTATCTCAACAGGAAAGAGAAAAATGATCGAGAGGCAGAACGTAAGAGATTTCCACCTTCCAACAGAGACTGCCCGAGCACCGCTCATTTTCATGTATGTCACAACAGTCACTGATGTGATATACCTAATCAACATTGGTAGAAAGAGTAATCTCACAGGCAGGGGGAAAAGTCTTACATTCTATGCCTCAGGGATAAGGACATTCCATTTCTGGTAAATTCTACAAAGATACTTTACATTCATATGATGATGGCCCATTTCTTCCAGCTTCTGAGGCACATTTAGAGGGAATACTTCCTAATAAAATGTACCTACATGAGGTGTTCACCAGACCATTAGTTTAAAAAAAAAAAGAGGGAGGAGGAATATGAATAGAGGAGATGAAGACATCAGTCTCTAGGCAGCATCAACCATTTCAACCATTTTAGGCATTATTTAAGCCTGTCAGGAAATAAATGTACAGCAGAGACAAAAAGCAAGGGCAATGACAGTAGTTTTGCCAGTGTGTAAGTTGTAGAAAGTGGAAGGGACAACTCACAGAGGCACAGTATGACCTCAGACACCAAGCAGCCTTCGTACCTCAACGTCTCCCCATGCCAGCATGACTTTTAAAGAAAGCAGCAGCGATGAGGGAGCGGGCTACAGCTGGGATACAAAGTTAATAAACTGTAACTAATATTAAAAAAAGAAAGGGCAGAGAAAGAAAACTGCCGCCCTTTGTGAGCTTGGAAAACATGATAAAATATGAATAACACTGAAAAGAAAACATACGGTGTTACAAGATACAGTGCTTTATCTATCACCCATCAGCCAACAGAAATAAAAAAATAAAATTCTTTTTGACAATTATTTGATAATCAGTTGAAGATCATCAGTACTGATATAAATAATAATCATAATATTGCTTTAAATTTTGTAAAGAGACTATTATAACTGATACTATGTTTTGTCTCTAATATAAATGATGCATTTTCTTGGTAAATATATATTTATGAGGGTAATAGATTGTTGTTGTATTTTTACCACCAAAAATGCTTTATCATTAATGTACATATTCTATTTAACTATAATGTGAATGAATCCTTACTAATCTCTTCCCAAGTTTTTTCTCAGAATAAAATAACCATTAATAAAAAACAAAACAAACAAACAAAAAAAAAAAACAGCAGCATTGTAGAAGGTGAGGCCGATATTTCACAAAATCTAGTCTTCAATTACAGCTAACATGACCTGTCCTGTAGCTTCCTGTTTACTTAACAACTATTTTTTCTTCATCTTCTGCTGCTGTGACTGAAAGTGTTTGTACCTTACACTGACCATGAACTCATGATCTTGCCACCTGAGACACCAAGTATACACCACAATACTTTGCTCCATATTTTCCCAAATATAAACTTTAGTAGCCATGATAGGAAGGTAGATTTCTTCCGGACGTACAAAAAGACACATATAAACATCTCATGTCTAAATTTTGCAATACTAATACAGTCTACAGAGCTAGGGAGATGATTCACTAAAGGGTCTGCCTATATGTGTGAAAGTTTGATTCAGATCCCCAGAACTCACAGGAAGAAACAGGGAGAGCCGTGCAAGTCTATATTCCTATTACTGCAAGATGGGAGGCAGAGACAGGAGGATTCCTGGACACTCAGGGGCCCAACTAGATCATTCTTCCCGGTGAAGGTACAGGCCAGTGAGAGATCCTGTCTCAAAGAAATGGTGGATGGTACCTGAAGACTGATGCTTCTGACCTCCACATGCACACATGCTCTCCCACATGTGAAGACATACACAAAAAGTAACTAACTTACCAAATAAATGATAATAAATACAATCTACATAAACTCCTCTACACTGAAGACTCTTGCACATTCTGTATTCACACCACATATTAATAAAAAAGAAAAGGCACCTCCTTCCCATATATCTCAAAGCTATTTTCTCAGTTCAATGTGTGCATGTCTAGACTGATAGGATAACTTATTCCTTCTGTAGAAGCAGAATTTAGTTTATGAAATATATGAAATTACATAAATCAAATCAGCAAATGTTTTCATCACAGAATTGCACCAGGAAGACACAACAGTTCGGATGCTCAAGGAACTTAGAATTCAGCTAGGGAAACAAATACTGGCAGCATGTCCCAGTCGCCAGGAATCAGGCAAGCACAGGTTCAGTTAGCTGCCCTTGACATACCGTGGCATGTGCAAAACTAATTTGGATGAATCTTTTCCACTAAATCCCACTCACTAAGCCATAGGAGTATGGCCAGTTCCTTAGGCAGACAGATTTCTCTTTGAAAATGAGAAAAGGGATGTGTCCTTGTTTTCTTTACTAATGGACTTAGCAGGTTGGGATGAAAAATATCTACAATAAGGAGACACTTTAGATCTACAATATCTACAATAAGGAGACACTTTAAAACAGCAGGAATAATTTGAAAATTAATGAAAAATTTCTTATGTCTCACAAAAGAACTTTTAGTGTTCTTTAACGTCTAGTCAATGTAAAATAACAATTAATAGTTTCTTTTAAATTGATAAGATGAATTGATAAGTAAAAAAAATAAGTGTATAAGTAATTAGTTCACATTCCTAAATTAATGCATATTATTTAGTGAAATAAGTAGCACCGAGGGTGCTGTTTTGGTTTTTTTCCCCCTTAAAAGCAGAATTTGGAGACACAGTGTATTTATAGGACAGAATACATTAGAGCTATCAAAGTCAGTATGCTCTTAATGTTCAAAGATCCAGAGGCCATCCCTTGTAAATTAATAAGCAACTGTACAACCTCTAGGTTATAAGCCAAAGTACCAAATACAAGTTCTTTGACATAACTGATTCTAACGTAGAAATTTTACTTCAGGAAGTCAGTCAGGTCCTCGTTACTCTCACATACAACTATAAGAAATCAGTAATTGTTGTGATTTTAAAGTCTGAATAAATACTAAATGAGAATCAAGTTTAATCTGCAAAAACACACAATAGACAAAAATGCCATCATAGAAGACTGATGGGCTATATGGCCATATTGGTTGAATTAAATACTTCATCCTTCTTTATACATTTCAGAGATATATTTACTTAATATCTTTTCTTTGTCAGAAAACAGCCATTTTATGTGCTGAGTAAGTACAAATGTCATACAAGGTGCCTATAATTTAGGCCAGTGTGGTTTTTCAGGAAGAGGTGGTATGTGAGAGAGTTCACTCCTAACCCGATGGATTTAAGTGAAAGAGAGCTGTCAAGAGATTGCTAATTGCCAAAAGCATGGATAAATTTTGATTGCTTAATTTCTCTGGTGGAGCTACCTGGCTACACTGGGGTCATAGCAGGTGCTCAAAATATAGTATAGATAAAGTAAATAATAAACTACTAGAGTCAGAGAAAGAATAGGAATCCAAATAGAAGAGATCATGGCTAAAAATGTAAAACATGAAGTGCCAAGCTCTGATGGAAGTCACCAGTTGTGTGTCACTTCGTTGGTAATGTTCTAAACTGGTGGAACGTTATGGCTGTGACAGCAAAGGCAACAGAAGTCTGAAGTGTGCACTCTGTCTAGAGGACAGTAGTCACGTCTGAGTTTGTCCATGTGACCCAACAGTTGAAACAGACCTTGGCCATGTCATGACATGCTCTCGGTACCAGGCAGGCTGTAGACACAAAGTGAATGCTATAGGAGCCATCATCTATGCATGAGTTTACAGCCAGGAAGACACGGAGGCCCTACAGAGAGGATACTCTGTCCTGTGCTTTAGAAACAATGTGTAATTTGACCATCTTTGTGGAGATGGGTTGGAGGAGGTTGGAAGCATATATGGCAACCACAGGTGAGGAGGAAGGATATCACAGTTGGGATATTGGCTGTGGAGCCACAGAGACCAAGACTGACTCAGAAGAGAAGGCCAGCCCTGAGGCTTTGATCATGGACTAGAGAATCAGAACTGGAAGTGAGATGTATTTCTAAGAATCTATTCTTGTTTAGTTGGAATTTCTAACATGTAACTCTATGTATATGTTTAATGTAAACCATGTGTATTTAATCCAAAAAAATTTATAAAATTCAAATGGCAAAAATTACTGCAAGTCCTATTACCTAAAACTACTACATAGCAGTATTTATACCTACTCCATAGAAGGAAAAGTAATGCCGTGTATCATGCACATGCTTTAAATTGTGTAAGGTATACACACACAGGTAAGTATCTAAGCAATGCATTAATAATAGAATTTCCTGACTCATAAATTAGCGTGAATAACTTCATCAATAAATACAGAATTAGAGCATTATTTCTGTAGCTATACGAATAATACTGAATTAGGTTTAAAAAAAATTACATAACCATGTTGCTCATCTTTTTGATCCTCACATTATTTTATTTTCTTGCTCTTAACCTCAAAAATACATGTTACTCTACACTTAGAATTTTGTTATAAATGGGCTTATTCAAACCCCATGCAAGGTCCTGCAGGGACAGTCCACAGCCGATTTATGTCTATGCCCCAGGTTGGTTACCTCGAAGCCATATGAGGAAAGTCTTTTCACACCTTTTCTTATTAATAAGGAACATAAAGTCACAGAAGTTTAAATAGTTTGATCCAAACTCACCTATTTAACAGACAACAGGATCGGGCCACTTAGGCACATCTTCCAATACCAAAGATAGAGCTTTTTCATCAAGAAACAGCTGCGGTGGAATAGAGTCGAAGCCGGAGGAACAAGAACCCTGTCTTGCCCTCATTTCAACAACTAAAACTGAAGGCTGGGAAGTTTGGCCAAGTCCCTCAGGGTGATGACTCCTTGGACGTGTTCTTCACTTAGTTGGTTTTCCTTAAATGCCAATTTCCAGCATGCTCAGAGGGATCTGAAGGGGAGAGAGGCCTTGGTTGTAAAATTAGGCAACAACACGGTAGGTGACTTGTTGGCTGACTGTTACGATTGAGAAGTGTGAGTGCCCCTGCTGCTCTGCAATACTGTCACATTCACAGCTGAGAAAAAAAGCTGGGGTTCAGATCCCATAATGCCTCATCATCTAAGACACGGACTGTACGGATTAATCATTTTAAGAACCTCCCCCTTGATGCTGGCAAACCAAACACAATGCAGCTGGGAGGAGGAACATGGAATCTGATTATTTGCTTGCTTATCTTTGCAGGGGGGTAAAACACTTGAAAAGAAAACATCACATCAAAGGATAGCAGGAAAAAAAGTAACTCCACTGGCAAAATCAGCTGTGATCTGGTTATGAAAGAGCAGTATATTTCACTGGTTAATAAGCAGATCAAAATTCCTGCAAACCTGAGTATATTTGGGTGGCGATAATTTTCAAATATCGTGCTCTGATAATACCATCTTTACAGCTATAAAATGATATCGCATACAGTCTTAGCCTCTCCTCATTAGCACGTAGACTCCTCTCGTTAACTGTAGATGTGATGCTTTTTTTCTTCCTGTGTTGGAATAATTTTAAACTTATATGATGTAGGAATTTGGAAAGAATAAAACATACCACACCATTAAAACTTTAAATCAGACACAAACATCTCTCAGCCATAAAAACCCAGTGCAACCATTACAGTTTTCAGCTCTGAATTAGATTCAGTTACACTGTAGAGGTCCAAGGCCTGAGCATCATTTGTTTGTTTGTTTGTTTGTTTGTTTGTGCCATGGATGGAATCCAGGGCCTCTAGGCAAAAGCTCTCCTCTGAGCTATACCTCCAGTAGCCATTATGATAATAATTCCTTTGCATCAAGCCATTTGCTTTAAATTAGACTTTGCAAAATGCCTGATATTTTAGTGTACACCTTACAAATGCCAGAAGCAAAATGTTTTATAGAAGTATTGACTCATAGGAGAGGAAACTAAGTCAAATGTTTCCCCAGCCTTGAAACAGGAATTTAACACAACTCAAAGAGTTCTGGTTGTATATGTGCATACATATATACATAAAATATGTGCCCATGATGCCAAGGCATTCACAATCATTGTGCCTCTTTTACTTAATCAACAAAACCCACAGAGACTCTCTGATTTTGTCACCAGTAATAAGGTAAATTAAATGAACCTGCTGGGTATAGAAAGCATATTTTAATCAGAAATCTCTGGTGACCCAAATATCCAAACTCCTAGTTTCTATAGACATACTCAGCCTTCCCTGTCTTCCTATCTCTATACCTGCATCTCCTCCCTTGTGTAGTTAAATGGATAGATTCTTAGCACTTTGCTTATATGAGGACTCATTTGTAACAACTGAAAAAAAATGCACGAATGTGTCCAATTATTGAAACTGCCCAGCATCAAGTTGGACAGCAGTTTCTTTCTTTCTTTCTTTCTTTCTTTCTTTCTTTCTTTCTTTCTTT
>NW_026596101.1:15580098-15589910 GCF_907164565.1 Psammomys obesus
TCTTTCTTTCTTTCTTTCTTTCTTTCTTTCTTTCTTTCTTTCTTTCTCTCTCTCTTTCTTTCTCTTTCTTTCTTTCTTTCTTTCTTTCTTCCTTTCTTTCTCTTTCTCTCTTTCTTTCTTTTTCTTGCTTTCTTGTCTTGCTTTCATTGTTAAAGTAAACAGGTTGGTGGAGAAATAATTTTTTACAACTTTAGGAGAAGCTTTTGGGAGAGTCGTAGTCCCAGACCCATCACTCACATGCACCATTCCAAGCCATATATGCCTCTGGGTAATGATTCACACACCGGCAGGAAAGCAGATCTCCCATGGGATTTTTAGCAGCACAGAAATGTTGCCTCCGAGGGTGATGGGAAGCTTTCTGTGGCATCCTGCACAGAGAGGCCATTGCCTAGGCCCATTTGCCTTTTAAAAAGCCACTCAGGCTTCAGCATGGGTGGGAGTGGGGGAGGGAAGTGGATTAGTGGGAAGCAGGTGAGATAGCAAACAGCAGCCTAATTAGAGAGAGAAGAACAGCAATGTGAGTTAGGAGGAGAGATTCTGAGGACTAGTGAGGACTTCAAATATCAGAACACCTGGTAAGCTCCTAACAGAGAAAGCAGCTGATATGGGCAGCTGTCCACATCGATGGGAAGTGATCAGCCACTGTCAGCTAGAACCATAGGAAGAAAGGAAGAGGAGAATCTAACTGGTGTGAATGGAAATGCTGGATTCTTTTCAACAGTTTATTTGAAAAAGCAGGTAAGCCAATGTTAGAGTGTTACAAAATCGGAGCTTGGAAATTGGGATCGTGTTTCTTGAATTTCGATCATCTAACATTAGACATATCTCATTTTCTAGTGTGCTCTGGGGCCCACAGTTGACACCTGAAAGGAAAGGTTTAGAGTTTGTTTTGCTTTCTTAATCACATGGTAGTTTAGAGAAGGAAACTGACACAGACTTAAAACTTAACTCCACAACATCTCATGGTCCAAGCTAAAATGTAATTGAGGGCTTCTGGGAAAGGAAATCTATGGGTAGTTACAGCTATGCATAAAACACTCATTGATCCCCTTTTACAATGTGAAGTAAAATATCCAGATACACACAACTTTTATCCTTTTCCACCAGCACAAATGTCAATCGTTCGAACTAACTACAAGATGAAAGAGTCAAAATTCCAATGGCATCCTCAACAAAGAAGCATTGACTTGTTATGAGTCAGTTGCTAAGGTTCTACCCAGAGTTTAGCATTGAGGTTATTTCCAGAAAGATTAAGGAAGACAATGAGTAGGTGTGGGAAGTAAGGAGGGTGAACATCCTATTTCTTCCTTCTTTTTTTCCTTCTTCGTTTCTTTCTTTGTGGAGGTGTGTGTGTGTGTGTGTGTGTGTGTGTGTGTGCACGCGCATGTGTGTCTGTGCATGTGTGTCTGTGGGTATGTGGACCAGAGGGTCTGACATTTTACATGAGTGCTGAATATTTGAACTCATGTGTTCATGCTTACATGGCAAGCGTTTTATCCACTGAGCTGTCCATCAGCCTCACAAGGGCATGTGTCTACATAACCATAGTTGAGTTCAAGAAAATTTAAGTTTACTCCGACTTAAAGCACAGCACCTTTGCCTAAGATATTAAGAATGATTAAAACTTTCATGGCTCAAAAGATAAGAACTGGGAAATATTTCCACTGTAGTGTTGGCATCGGCAACAAAACTGTGGAGGAGCTGAGTCTGTGAAATCGCACCTAACCTGTATTTGAGATCTGGAGATACTATTGATTTGATATTGATCTTGGCCATATCCCCAAACAGCGCTGAGCCTCAGCTTCTAAGGATAGAAATCAAGTTTATAACGACTACATCAGTAGACACAATCAGGTGTCTCTCCAATATCCTTGCTTACATTCATTTTAAGGAATTCCAGTTGCTCAGCAATCCCTCCCCCAAATCACCCATTACACAAGAGGGTGGCCCTCTGGGATGGAATGAATTCTGACCAGTGTGGTCCATTTGTGGTGGTGCCACTGAACCTGCCAATGATGGCTTTAGGGAATATTTTGGAAGAATGAGCTATGAAACACTGACTACTGAATGTTTCTAGTAAAGATTATAGTTTCTTTTATAGTGGAGGGAAGGTGTTAGATTTTTTTCTTCTTTTCTCCTTTTTTTTTTCTTTTCCTTGTGGTTTAGAGAGAACCCTTTTAAAGAGTCTCTACGTATGCATACTGTCAGGGCTTCTTGCGATGCACGAAACTGGCAAAACAATCTCATCATCACGAGACGACGGGGTCACATAGCCACACACCAAACATTAAGTTCCGTAGAAAGAAGAATAAAGAGCATTATTAAAGGTATCATTGACACTTTTTTTTCCACCCTTGAGCCATTCTACTGCTTATCACTAATTAGCTGGTAATAAATAAGCTTACATTTCAGCTAATTTGAGCTCAGATGTTCCGTTATTTGAAAGCCGCCTGGCCTGGCTATCAAGCAGACTAGGCGGTTATGAATGGAGCATAACCAGCTCCCAGTAGTAACTCTCCTTACATACAGCATCACTTTCTCAATTACATTTTGCCACTTTTCACTTTCCTCCACCAGGGACTGCTTGCTTTCTTAATCTGTTTTTGTATCTCCCAACACACCCATAGCAGTGTTTGTCAGCAGCAAATATGTAGAACTACCATTAAATGAAAGTGAGCAGAAACTGCCTGACCTTTCATTATGTTGCAAGTGTGTTGAGAAACAGGGGTAGAGAGTTATGTCGGGGAAAGGAGAGAAGAAAAACCAGCATTAGTGAAGTCACCATGATCTTCACGGAGGGAAAAGATAAATACCCACAAACAAAATTTTGAATGACAGGACAGTAGCGTTTGCAATAACCGACATTTCCGAAGGGTCGGGAGACTGAAAAGTAAAACAAGAGGGCGGGACACATGAGAATATCTTCATGAACCCAGGCTGGATTCTCAATAAGAATAGACAAGCCATCAAAGGTCATTGAACTATTTCTTAGAATGCTGCTCGCTCTCATGTTAATATTCTCAAGTGATCACATGGGTTGGAGTTTTTGGAGCCTTTCTGTCCTTGGCTAACTCACTGCTCAGCCCTATTCTGAGACTCTCTTTGGATTTTAGGGTGTGACATAAGAATATGCAAAGTGATGAAACAAACAAACAAACAAACAAAATGGTACCGTTAATTTTACCGTTTGGTAAACAAGGCTGGGTGCAGGGGACACACTTTCTTTTCGGTAAATTTAACTTAGTCGCTGTCTTTCATTCCCTTATGATTTCAGCTCTGAGTCTAAGTTTCACAAATGCTATTGCCTTTAGAGAAATAGATAGTTACGTTGGAAAGAGAAAATGTCGCCGACACTCTTACTTAGGAGCAAAAAAAAAAAAAAAAAAACCAAACTAGCACCATTTGGCAGCACGGCCACATCCGAGGGAAGCACAGATGTTAGTTTCGGGGTTTCTAACTAAAGGTAAGACTTTCCTTCAGTCAGGGGTACAGGCAAGAAATACACCGGTGCAGGAAGGTCAACCTCAGAATCGAAGGTATTTTCCTACCAATTTATAGAACTTTTTTTTTCCGTTGCCACAAGACATTGCTCCTTATCATCTCTTATTTACTTTTTACAGTACATGGGTGCACACACTCTCCTTAATGACTTGATAGTAAGCACATATATTTGTATGTGATCATGTAAAATAATAATTACTGCTGTAATTGTCTTACTCTACAAAACAATGCATTTTACTGTACTTTTGGGTATATGTGTAGGATGTATGCACGTATGGTAGTTCAAAGGTATGTGAGTATTCGTGTATAAGTGTGTCAGTGAGCGTGTGTGTGTGTGTGTGTGTGTGTGTGTGTGCGCGTGCGTGGATGAATGCATTTGAGTGTGTGAAATGTCTGCGTGAGTGTGTGTGAGCGTAAAGTGTACATGAATGTGTGTGTGTTTATGTGTGTGTATGAATGTGTTTATGCATGTGTGGGTATGTGTGAGTGTAGTGTATGCTGGTGTGCGTTTGTGTGCACACTTACAGAGGCCCAAGGTTGATATTGGGAGCCTGCCTAAATGGTTCTATGGCTCTCCATCTTATTCCCTAAGGCAGATTCTCTCAGCTGAACACAGAGCTTGCTAGTCTGGGCAAGCTTGCTCCAGAGAACCCCTTTCTCTGTCTTTCTAGAACAAACTTCATCCTTATGCTGCTCAGTGGAGACACTAAGACATCCTTCTGTTCTTCTAAGTAGATTCTTTTTGATGAGGCCTGTAGATATAACCAGATTTCCGTGGTACAAGAGCTGTTAAGGAAATCAAGGAACCAAAAAAGGAAATTAATGATCTAAAAAGCTGTTTAGTGTGCATGACAAACAGCTTCCTCTGTTATTCTGTTTTGTTTAAAAGCACAAAATGCAAAGTCTTGCAGTTGTACAGCCCTCACAGGGGATTTACTTCTTTCAAAAAGATAAAACCATTATAATTTTAGTAATTAGCTGCAAACATATTTCTTTTATTAGATAATTTTGAATCATAAATACTCCAAGCTTCTTAAAAAGACTGATTATATTGGATTTCTATCAAAGTGACTCTAACTACAGAGGAACAAAAGAAAAACCCTTGAAGACCATTTTTTAAGTATAAATTCCATTGTGTAAAGGAAGAAGAGATTTCTTTGAAACCATATATATGACTGACAAATCTGAATGAATTCTCAGAAATAAAGCATGGCCACTGTGAACCATTACAGAAAATTGATGTAAGAGCTGAAGAAAGAGAACAGAAAATATTAGATATATTTTTCAAACATTTTTCCAGGAAACCAAAGACAAGATGCCTGAACTATACTAGAACAGGTTATATTTTATTCCAAATTTAGTAAGCATCTACTACACAGAGACTGCTGCATTTCCTCTTGAGCTATTTCTAGTCCATTTCCAGAGCGTCAGAAGCATCAGGGTGAAGAGGGTGCTGAATGGGCTAAGGGCAGCAGGTGTGTCCAGGGTAGCAGGGAGAGGAAGCAGAGCACATTCACAAAGGATTTGCCCCTCTGGCCCATTTATACCAACAGCACAGTGCTAGGCAAATGGTCCCTGACACTCCAACAGTAAAGAGGGAGTGAGTTAGGCTGAAGAAACAGAGAAACTATCACGCGTAATGAAAAGTACAAGCCTAACACAGTGACGAACCCCTGTAATACCAGCACTCGGGGAGGCAGATCTCTCTGAGTTTTAGGCAAGGCAATACAATGGTTAAAGGCACAAAAGCAGTGTAAATATGCTGAGGATTTACAAGTAGCCCAGTCTTTTCTTAAGCACTTATGTGTAGCAATTCATTCAGCTATGTAAAACAATTCAGGCTGCTGCTATTATCTCCAGCCTAAGAATGGAAGGCAGAACAGGCGACAATATATTTACCCCCATATCAATATGGGATATCTGGGGAGCTGGTTTTAAGCCACAGATGCCCTGACTCCAGAGCTTTTCATGTAAGCCATCAAAACATATGAAAATACTCTGTAACGATAAAAGTTGCTTCGAGACTGTTCTTTTTCCTTGAAAGACTCAAGTAATGGAGAACTGTATTGATTTCAGTTTAACCCATGTAACGTTGGCAGTGAAACTTCAAAAAGGAATGGATTAGTTGTAGGAATCTCATCAACTCCTGGTGTTTGTTGTTCTTCAAAGACAAGAGTTTGTTCCCCTTGTTGGCTTTTGCTTTTGTTTTCAGGAAGGTCAATGCAGTTTTGATAGAAACAAGAACAAGATCCAACTCTTTCTAGTTAATAATTTAGATTGGGGAACGTTTTACTCAAAAATTATAGGGTGGGATTACAGAAATGAATCATAGGGATTAACAGATTCAAATATACTGGCCTTATCAAAATCACAATGACTGTTTCTTCAAAGTTCATGAAGTCTCTCTAATGAGATGAACACCTCTCAGGAAATAAACATGATCCCTTTTTTTTTCATGGAAAATTTGGAATTAGGTAATTGTTAGTAAAAGTCAGTCTCTCTCTCTCTCTTTTTCTCTCTTTCTCTCTTTCTCTCTCCCCCCCCCACATACACCAAGTCTACCTGAGCTTCTAAACCAAGTTCCTTCTAAGAGTTGAAAAAAAAAAAAAAAAACAATGTCTGATTGTCCTTTTCACCCAAAAGTATGTAATAGAGACCCTCTTATCTGGTGGTGGGAAGAATAGAGATTAGCAACAGAAGTGGGGTGGAAAACTGTGAGAGATTATTAACCGTATATACACTAGCTGTTGAGTTTTTGACATTTTATTAAAAAAATACATAGCCACCAAGCAGATGCTAACATTTGCTAACAGCTGCCTTCATTTTTTTTTCTTTTTGAGAAAACAAGACTCTCTTATTCTTTTTTTCAAGATTCTATCTTGAAATTCTCTGAAATAAAGACACAGCAGCATCAACTTTTATGGTAATAGCTACAACAAGCCCAAGTCCAATATGAATCCCAGACTCTATCCATCCCCCAGGTAGAAGAGTGGCAACTGAAACCCACTCTACAAATGGCACAACAGAACTTGGGAGACATTGAGAAAAGTGGGATTTCAATGGAGCTTTGTCCTGTTCTGGGACTGACCAATATAGGGCAAGACTTATCCCAAGATTCAAATCCTTTGGGGTTCGTCCTTTATATAGTAGATTATGGCATCCAATAAAAATGACAACGACCAGCAGTTCAGGCCCTAGTCATTCAGCCATCATGAGCACTTACTCTTATTTAGGCACAGTATAAAGAAAAGCTGAAGATGTAACTCAGTCAAATCCCCCAGAACTCATATGGTAGAACATGCCTGATCATCTAGTGCTGATGAGGCCAAGTCAGGCAGATCGTTGGACTCACTGGCTAGAAAGTTTATCCAAATAATGAGTCTAGCCAAAAATGATGACTTCCTGATTCAATGTGAGACTTATTCTCAAAATAAAGTAGATAGATGTGGACTTCTGGCAGCCACATACACATGGGCGGGCACACGTGCATTCATATATATATATATATATATATATATATATATATATATATTTTTACAATTCACACACACACGAATAAATGCATACACCACAGACACAATAATAAAAAACATGCAGAAAGAGGAGGAGGAGGAGGAAGAGACAGAGAGAGAGAGTCCACATAGACATAGAACCCAAGTCACCCAGCGGCTGACTGGATGCTTTCATGGCTCCTCTTTCTGCACATGTATCCCCTGTCTTCTTCCCTAATAAAGGAGGGACTCACAGGCATCTCCTGCCTCACCACTTTACCACATAAGACTGATGCAGGCCTCAAATTAATGCATTCTACTTGTTGCTTACTAGTCACTCCCAAAACCATTGGTGGAGCAGTCTGGGGTCCCATGCGTTAGCCTGGAAGCCTGAACAAATGAAATACAGCAACTCTTTCCTTCATGTCTTGCTCTGTTATTTTTACCTAAATGATGGGTCCAGTGAACCACTGATGGTTCTAAGACTCATCATTATTTCCTCTTTTCTGTTTAATGTTGGTGGGAGAACAGCATCAGTCATTCATTCTGTAAACACTGAATGCCTCCATCTTCTAGACATTGTTTTAGGCTAACCTTGGAAATAATTAGCATAATGCTCATGGTATTTGTAGTCCGGTGGGAAACAATAAACAATAAATAAATAATTCTACACTGTCTGGTGATGGTGAGTGCTATGAAGGAAAAGAAGAAAGGGGATAAATAGGAGTGCCAAGGAAGCCCACTCTAACTGGGCATTATGGAGGAAGGACCATGAAGAAATAAGGGTATTATATGAAGTTTCAGGCCCAGTGCTTAGTGTGTTCAAGGCCAATGAAGTAGGATGAGTAGGCAAGTTCTAAAGCCAGTTCAACCCAGAGTCCGACTGAAGACTGCAGGCAATGATAATTCTATGATTTTAATTCTGGAGAAATGGAAAGGTATGTGTGTAACACAATGATTTTAAGCATTAAGTTTTGAGAGATAAGACATGTTAGCATTTGGGGATTTTTTTATGGGATTAAAAAAGTCAGAGTTTATTTGGAACCTGTGGTGTGACTTATAGATGTCTGTTTAGCAAGCTTCTGTTCCAAAGATCAAGTGTACACAGTGCTGTGGGACACTGAAGTACAACCGAAAGGTCACCCTATAAGAATCATCCCAAATGTTCCACTAAAGATACCATGGGCTCCATCCAAAATAGAATCAAGGTTAAAGAAGGATTTTAAACAGGGCACCCTGGTTAGTGACATCTCTGAGTATTTTGGAGTATAATAACCATCAGTGAAACTGTGTTCAGAGCCAAGAAAGTATGAATGTGGGAAAAAGAGCAAGGAGCGATGTTGGTTATCTTTAAGGCTAGGAGTCTATCTTGGAGCTATAATGGCATTTAGAGTTCAATATTATTTTCAGTACAAAAGCAATTTTTTTTTCTGTTTGAGTTCTTACCCAGCCTTTGTCATATGCACAAGTTCATTCTATCATCTCAATCCATAAAAGGACCTTTAAAGCAGGGGTGGGTCAGGGAATCGAAGAACTAAATGGCTTGTCCAAGAATATTGAGCTAGTCAATGGCAAAGGCAGGACTCAAGCCCGTGTGCTTTAATTCACAAGCCTATGGTCAAAACTATTAGACTGAGGAAGGTCAGATAATGAAATATGAGAAAGAATGGATATGATCAAAATGGTCCTTAAATGCCTCCCTTTAAGCCAAGGAGTTTGAATATGATGGAGTTGTCTTAAAGAGATATATAGAAATTAATTACATGATCAGATGTGGTTTTTAGCAAATCCTTCTAGCAGGAGGATTCTAGGCAAGAAGTGATAGATCAAGTTCAGATAATGGCAAAGAAAATGTCTTACCTCATCTCTTCTAGAAAGGAGGGCTTGAACAAGGGTGAGCCCATTGCTGTCTAATACAAGAGGTTTATTCTTTAGGGTAGTGTGTCCATTACTTTTCTCATTTCTATGACTAAATGGGATCAAAACAATTTCAGAGAAGGCATATTTATTTCGGCTAATGGTTTCATAAGATTTCAGGCCATCACAGTCAGGGAGGCACAGTAGTGTGGAGCAGCTATACCCATAGGTGTGTGTGGTGGGAGCTATTCACGCAAAACAAAGCAGAAAAGGCAGGCCAGAGCAAGACAAAGGCAAGCTTCAAAGACCCATCTCCAGGCACCCATGTTGTGAGCTAAACCCTGTTTACTAAAGCCTTAATAAAATGTGTCCTAAGCTGGAGATCAAGTACTCAAAATATGAGCCTGTGAGAAAACATATGAGATTCAAACCATAACATTTAACCCCTGGCCCCCAAAGACCACCTCATAATACTACTTCCCATTAATTCAACAGTAATTCAACATCAAAAGTTCCCAAAGTTTCTACTGATACTCCAAGAAAATTCTTAGCAGTAGGCCCTTGTAATTTCAAATATCAGGTTACATAGTTTCAGTATATGGTGCAGGGTAAGCATCTCCACCAAAAAAAAAAAAAAAAAAAAAGGGAGAAATGGGTACATAGCAAGTGAATATTACACCTATTTAGGGCCAACATCAGCTCCAGAAGATATATGCCCAGTATCTGAACCACTGGGCATGATGTATGGTCTACTGGGCTTGCTAACTTGTCCTCACAGCTCTGACATTTGCCATATGTATAGCCTCTTGCCTACCAACTCCACTTGGTGCCCCAAGCTTTCCCGGGATATTAACCAATTTCCTGGCATCGTCAACATCCTGGGGTCTTCATTGTTACTTAAAATTCACCTGCAGAGCTTCATTCATTTCTCGTTGCAAAAAAAAAAAAAAAAAAAAAAAAAAA